>NW_020291568.1:0-3720 GCF_003184765.1 Aspergillus aculeatinus CBS 121060 | reverse complement strand
CCCCCCCCACTCCCCTTCTTCCTCTTCCCTTTTCCTCTTTTCGAGTTGATCTGTCATGGGATGGAGTCTCGGATTGACCCTCTGGTAGGATCGTGAGACTGTGCGGATGGATTGTTTCCTTCTGGGCTGAACGAGGCATGACCGTTACTTTACTTACTCTTACACACGCTTCTCTCCGCTCGTTTCATCTACGCGCCTGACAAGCCAGCGCACTTACTCGACTACTCTTCGCTCGTTTATCGCTGTCACTATCCGCCCCCCTGGTCTCGATAGGCGTCTATTTCTACTTCAACTTCCCTTCGATTCCTATCATTTCAACCTGGTCTCTTCTGTCCACCTCTGTCAACATCGGAATCGGTAATTGAAATCGTCGATTCACCTGCGTTCGCCCTCCGATCATCGCTCAGTGTTGTCGACAAATGTCCAGCGGGAACTGGGGTTCAACAGCTCGTGGCCATGGTCACAGGAAATGCAGACTTTCGTTATCCGCCGCCCCCTGCTGGCGCGCATGATATCCCTAGCCGGCGCAGAATCCCGAACCCACCCCGCCTGGATCCTCTGAGATTGAATCCTCCCTTCCCACGACCGGCGACGGCGGACGGCCCTCGGCCGCCCTTTTCCCCTCACCACCCTCCTCCTCCTGTGCCTCGTTCCCCCCGGATTCGCCCACCGATCCCACCGCCGTCCGATCCCTCATGGCGCTCCGTCTCCCCCTTGCCCGTGGAGGATGACGACTTTGTCATTCGCCAAAAGGCCTACCGCTCCCCCACATTTCCTCTGCAGCCGCCTGTTCGGTCCAGGGCCGCCCCCCGAGAAGGGGAGGTTGATCGTCCACCTTACCGGAAGTCCCCGCCTGCTCCGCCAGCGTTGCGCACGTCCAATTCTACGTCGAAACTACATGGCATGCGTCCGCAGCTGCACCCTCATCGAAATCGAGAACGCCTGCCAGACGAATCCGCCGCCCTGAGATTGCCCCGAATCATCCCGCCTGGGACATACGCCGAGATGCGCGGGCAAGATGCTCTCCGATCCAGCGTGAACTCGGCCATGACCTCGCGGTCGAGCATTGAACATGCCAGCGGAACCGAGCGGAGCAGTGTCCTGACCAAAAGTAGCTCTATTACCGATCTGTCGCCCGATACACCGGATGGCTCCTATGATAAGGAGGGTGGTATGAGTGTGGAAGATGCAATCTCAATGTACCTGGATGGCTTCAGCGATGTCACCGAAGAGCCAGGGTCGCCCGGGGTGTATGATTCTTCAGGGTTTTACGATGAGAGCAAGGCTCGACCATTGAGCCCACGTCCACCCACGGAGATCACCCTCGATGATTGTCATAGCTCGGATGAGCATTCTCCTGAACTGGAACCCACAGAAGATGTTCCGCCTGTTCCGCCCTTTCCCAAGTTAGAGGCTCACGGAAGGAGCTCACCGGATGAAGAATTCTTGGGCGAGACAGCTTCCCACGACCAGTCGCCGAGTCCCCCTTCGGAACGCAAGTTTTTGGATCCGCCTGTTGCACGAGAGCCGGAGACCACAGTCATCATTCCTGGCATCGTGCCGCCACCGTTACTACCCGGCAATGGGGCCCGCGACTGTTATGGCTTCCGCAAGGCAACCCACCACGTTACCCTCGTCCAGTATGAAGCATGGCATGCCCAATACAAGGATTACACTTCTCAGCGAAGAATCAAGTGGGTGGAGCTGCTTCGGGAGAATCGGCTTCCTATCAACGAACCGACGACGTTTCCCCCCAAGTCGAACAAGGTCAAACGGTTCGTGCGCAAGGGCATCCCATCCGAGTACCGCGGTGCAGCATGGTTTTTCTATGCGGGAGGCTACGAGCATCTGAATCGGAACCCTGGCCTCTATGACCAGCTGGTTCGACAGTCCATGGAGTCGCCTAGCAATGACGACAAGGAACACATCGAACGCGATCTGCATCGAACCTTCCCGGACAATATTCACTTCAAGCCGGAGAACGTTGACTCGGCCGCTAGCTCTGGTAGCAGCAACCCGAGACACGGGTCTGTCACGGTTGAAACGGAAATGATCCAGTCTCTGCGGCGCGTCCTGTATGCTTTTGCTCTTCACAACCCGCAGATTGGCTACACCCAGTCGTTGAACTTCATCACCGGAATGCTGCTTCTGTTTCTTCCGGAAGAGAAGACGTTCTGGATGCTGCACATCATCAGCTCCGTCTATCTCCCCAGCACGCATGAAATCAGTCTCGAGGGCGCCAACATCGACCTGTGGATTCTTATGGTGCTGCTGAAGGAATCGGCGCCCAACATCTACAACAAGATCGCCGGGAGTGGACCTGGCGCGGGGAGCGGGAAGGTGCCAGCCCTCACGGTCAGCTCGCGTCTGCCCGACATCACCCTGGGGCTGACCAACTGGCTCATGTCCGTCTTTATTGGCACCCTGCCGCTGGAGACCACGCTCCGGGTCTGGGATGTGTTCTTTTACGAAGGGTCGAAGACGTTTTTCCGGGTGTCGTTGGCGATTTTCAAGTCGTGCGAGCAGGATATCATGGGGGTGTCGGACCCGATGGAGGTATTCCAGGTGGTGCAGACGGTCCCAAAACGGCTGTTGGATGTGAATTCGTTAATCGATGATTGCTTTGTCCGGCGACATCGGGTCGGACAAGGGCGGATCGAGGAGTTACGCGCGGCGCGCCGGACGGCAGTGCGCCAAGAGAACATGCGTCGGTCGCGCGCGATGAACATGGGCCAGCTCCAGGCGGCGACGGACGACTGGGCGCATGGACGATCGCGAACGCCGACTCATGGGATCGAGCGCAGTATCGCGGATTCCTGGCGGCACATGAAGCGTCACCATGGCTTTCGATGAAAAGGGGGGAGGGAGGGCGTTGAGGTTGCCCAGGCGGGCATGCTATGTATTTATTGATACCCAGATTAGCTTGATTCTACACTCTTCGGCTGTTTTTTTGACGCAGACGTCACTTGTTTGCTTTTCTGTTGGTTGGTTGAATAACTAATTGCTGTTACACTGCTAATACTTAATGAAGGACCGGCAGGCAGACAAGTTGGTGTACATAGACAGGACGACGCGAGTGGCAATTAATGTTTCATTTGTTTTGATGACGCTGTGATCTGAGATGGATGGAGTACTGGAGGAGTAGATTTGGGTTGAGCGATCCATGGACGAGCTCGGCGGAGTCGGCGGGAGACGATCATTCTGATCGATTCTCTCACGATGACGCGCTCTGTTGTGCGGGTGTAACCTTCGGCCAGCGCCGCATGCGTCTTCACTGACTGAACTTTTTTTCACTTGATTCCATTTCTTCCTCATGTTGACTACCTCCAGACTTCTACTGGTTCTTGTCGGTTTTACACAGTATAACTATAGATCGACCTCTTCATTCACCTGTCTCCCGCCTACACAGCCACAGCATGCGGCAACCATGAGCGGTCAAGCAGCCAGCTATTACAACACCGACCAGCGCTTTGACGGCCCTCCGTCTCAGCAGCAGCAGCAGCAGCAGCAGCAGTATTACAACAATGGCTACCCTCCTGCCCCCAACGGAGGAGACTACCGCGGCCCGGAGCCCAAACCACCTCAGCCACCACAAGAACCACCCCCAACCTACAACCAAGCCGTCTACGGCTTCGACGACGCCTTCAAGGTCGAGAAACCGAAATGGAACGACCTGTGGGCTGGTCTTCTGGTACCTCCCCCCCTCCCCCCTCCTCCCTC
>NW_020291567.1:56471-74474 GCF_003184765.1 Aspergillus aculeatinus CBS 121060 | reverse complement strand
GGGGTTGGGACGAGGGGGAAAGAGGGGAGGGACGCTTGCACATACGCAGGCAGGTTGGAACCCATCCTGAACTGAACCGATCAGTGCAGGCGATAAAGTGCCTTTGGGTGCAAAAAAAGCCGATCCGGGCAAGCCTCAAAGGGTGATTCGCGGTGTGCGCATCCACCGCTGTCGACAGGCACGGACCCCAACAGCAGCAGTCGAGTAACGGTGGTGATCGTGATAGTAGGCAGGAAAAGTCGGTGGGCGGGGGTGGTTGGAAGGGCGTTGGAACTGGTCAACTCAATGGGAAGAGAGGGGAAGATCCGGAAGCGATTCGAAGGCGAATAAATTGGACGAGGGAAAAGTGGTGGATAGGCGGCGATAAGAGGCGATTTCAGGGAGAGGGAAAAGAGAGAAAGAGTGAGCGCGAGCACTAAGGCTTGACGATGGAGGCGCGCGGACTTCTATGGGGCTGAGCAGGGCAGTCCTGACGTTGCGCCTTCGGAACCAATCACGACCGAGCGAGGGGTTCAACCAGGAGGAGCAACTGGAGGAGGACTCGGAAGAGTACTACTACTAGGTAGGCTAGGTAGCAAAGTAGTAGTAAGAATGCTCATAAAAGAAGGGAAAGGTAGTGACAGCCTGAAGTCAGACAATACCAGGTAGTAGTCAGCTCTTCCGTAAGAATCCTACCTCCCCAGAGGATTCGTGGAAGAGAGTGTGGTAGTGGTGTGGTTGGTGGTTGTGGTCGTGGTCGTGGCAAAGGGAAAGGAGGGGAAGTGCAGTGGTGGTGGTGGTGGTAAGTTAGGAGGAAGAGGGAGGAGGGACGGAGTACAGTAGTAAGAGAGAGAGAGAGAGAGAGAGAGAAGAGAGGAGTAAGTCAGCCATCAATGGCGGATAAGCTACGGAGTTCACTACAACTACCTTACACTTCTTGACACCAACATCACCACACTCACTCTTGAGATTGATATTCTACCCATCCTAGACCAATGACCTATGAACCGAGCATTATTCTCATGATTCATTCCCATCAGAGTCAGAACCACATCCCTTAGGGCTGCAAATATCCCCCCAAAAAATATCATGAGCTGAGTTTTGCTCCCGGGAAAACATGGGAAAGTAATGAAGTAATCAGCGCCCTACTGAGATAGTAATAATCGGTACCCTTTCATTATTCGTTGCATTATTTCCCAACACCAAACCAGGGGATGAGAACAGATTAGATTTTCAGTCGCATCATGGGGAGGTTGCACTGGAACGAAACCTAGGCGATGGAATAAATAGAACAATACTTGGTTTTCCAGCCAATCACCCGGCTTCAAAAGGACTGTGATGGCCTGCTTAACAAGGCAACAAGATTATTTCCAGATTGCAATTCACTCATAATTGTCTTTCTCCGGTCTTACATCTTCCGGGCTCTATTGACCGAAGAGAAGAAGGAAAACACCCCGAATAAGTTATTGAACACATATCCCCCCTTAACCGTGCCAGATCTTCTCCCTCATTACGACTCTTCTTTGATGGTGGGGACCCAATGAACGTCGCAATTCCGGTTGCTCTGCTCCGCTTCCTTAGACAAACTCGTCAGCATCGCCGTCTAGACTGGCTGAAGTACCGTCCGTGCCGGTCCTTACCCGGATTGGAGGCCATAAGGCCACAAGTTCAGGGTTATCATGCGCAAACATGATATCGTAATTAATTAGCTCGTGGCTAAACCGCTGTGACGCAATCCCTCATCTCCCTGTTCATCCTGATCATTAGTCAGTACTACGGACCGAGACCATAACAGATCGGGACCCGGTGACAACCATGGATTTCTTCGATGAAGAAGCTGTCAAGAAGACTGGTTTTCAGGTGCAGATTCCTATTGCGGTGGATTTTTCTTTGAGAAGCGTAGTTTCATGACCGTCCTGGTCCTTTTGAGGAGGGGTTTAGCAGGCAATTCCTGCTCGTAAAGCAATTCTCTGTAGCTAGATGATATCACAGGTATTCCGCCCATCTGACCCAGTCCGAGATTGCCAGAAAGGTTATCATACAAACGTCCATTCCAGTAGGTTGACTCCAAAGACAATTAGAAAATAAAGAAGTTTCTCCCTTTATTCAGAGAGACGCATCAGAGCGACCACGACCATCATGGTCAACCCGGACGTCTTGGTAGCGCTGGGGCTTCGTGCGATGACCTCTGTTCCTTGCGCAGACGAATACCACCCCGTATACACTGAACTGGGGCTTGAAGTTTCTCTAGTAAGGCGCATAGCCCCGACCCCGGCCACGATAACCGCCGCGATAACCGCCGCGAGGCGCGAAACCTCCGCGGTAGCCCCGACCGCCACGGAAGCCACCCCGTCCGCGTCCTCGGGTCATACCCGGCAAGTTGGTACGCTTGGGAACGACCTACAGCATCAAAGTATTCAGTCAGTATCGATGGTGAAAGGTGGGAGTTTGATTGCAAGAGGAAGCACCTTCAGGTTCCGGCCGCGGAAGACACTCTCGTTCAGTACAAGGGCCTGGGCTACCAGACTGGGCTCTGCAAATTCAACATAGGCATATCTGTAGTCGTCAGAAGTCAGCCGATCTTGTAACACGACCGAATTCAATGCGCTGCAACATACCCCTTGGGCTGCCCGGTGAACTTATCCAACAGGATGGTGACCCGGTTTATCGAGCCACAGCTCTGAAAGTGTGCTTGAATTTCCTCGGGGGAAGCACCATAATCCACATTGCCAACGAAGATACTCCGGGCATCAATCTCTTCTTTGTCCTCACGTAGGCTCTCCGACTGCTGATCGAGCGTGGCTTGCATCTCGCGCAGCTTGGCCGCCTCAGATTCCATCTCGGCTACCCGCTTCTTCATCGCCGCAATTTCCTCCTGTTATGGACAAGAATACTCGGGTTAGAACGAATGTCATTATTGCGAATGTGTGAATCAAATGAGGGCAGCGGTCGGGAGCCAGCGCTCAGAATCCCAGCAAGCAGCTTCAAGCCAAAAAGGACGGTTTTTACCTCATCGTCACCTGCTTCCTCGGGCTGCTCCAGGTGCTCATCTTCAATCTTGTGTTCTTCTGTCGCCATGTTGAATAAGGGGGTGTGGATTTCGATTGTCCGTTCGAGTCCGTTTACACCACTGGGTCGCAAAGTGAAAGCTCGAGCGGGCACCGATAGCTTTCCCGCCGGGTTGGGGCTGGTCAAGTGAGCTGCGGGTAGGAAATTGCTGGAAAAATACAAGATCCGATAAGATAGGAGCGATATGCAACTCCCAGAATTGGGTGTGTAGCGGTCGGTGGGGAGAAGGACCAAGGCAAAAGCTGATTCAATGGAAGACTGGAAGTGGAGGAAAGTGAACGTGATGCCTGCGTTTGATTGTCCCCGAACTTACTGCCTGCTCTTTCCGGCTTAGCTCTTTGTCAACTGGAACATCCGCCGCCGACTCGGTCGTCAATAGTCGAGTATTGGACTGCGGCACGCGAGATTGAATGCTTTCGATCCTCACCCTATTGCTGATCCTTGACTACTACTAACTAGTAGGTACAGGCATCAATATTGAGTGGATTAATAGGACCAATAGAATTGAAGAGTATGCTGAGAAAATTCCCTCAAACCAGCCACTTCTTCTAAATCCAGTATCTCTATCGTTTAGAAATACCCGATCACAGTGATACACTACAGCGAGACTAAGTACTTGCAAAGACGAAGCCAACAGCCTTTCAGCCATCATCTGTGCAACTCTAGAGGAATTGACATTGCGAGATCAAACGAGACTCGGCCACATTGAGGCCACATGATGCGACACTACGATCTCCAAGCAAGCCGCAATTTAACCATATCTAGCCAGTACTCGATCCTGATCTCTGGTTCGAATGCGCTCAGCAGCCTGGTTGCGAAACAATTCGTGTATAGGCACTCGAGCTTTGGGGCTGTCGGAGCAGGAAAGGAGCGACCAACAAGGAGGAAGTCATTATCGTGTCAGATCTATGGTTATGTACAAGAAAAATGGATAGGAGCGTCAACTCATGAAGATGCGATGTTGTTCTTGCGGTAGGATACTTTCTCCACGGCAACCGTCTCAGCCCCGTTGGCATCCGTCTTCAACTGGTAAACATAAAGCACGAGAACATCACCTTGGATCTACAGCGATGATTAGCATCAGGTCGTCTCAGCCGTCTGTGGCACCTCTGCAACTCACATCCATCAAGCAGAAGCTGGGTGTGGGCTCATCTCCCTCGGCCCAGTATCCTGTGCTCATCGCACCCGTGGCACTGCCGGGGTTAATGAAGAATCGGCCTTCCAGCTCGAAAGCCTCGAATCGATGGGTACCGCCCCACAGCAGAATATCCACGTCCATCTGACGGGCGGCGATCAAGAGAGCATCCGCATCTCCTGGAGGGATGATTGTATGGCCATGCGTAAATCCGATGCGCAGGCTGCCGTGGGTCACGACCTTCGAGAGAGGGAGATTGGGGGAATCGACATCGAAATCTCCTTTAACCAGTTGTAGGTCAGGCGCCACCTGCCGGAGGAATTCAAATGTGTTGCGATCGGTCAAGTTGCCGAGACAGAGAATCTGGCCGATCTTGCCCGGCGTCAATAGTTTCTTGAACTGTGTTGCGATTGTGTCAATAGAGGGTAAGTGGCAATTGTCAGGAGGGCCATGGGTTATGGCCGAGCAGAAAGTCGCACCTTTGCGGGGAGGTCCTATATAAGAATGGGTTTGAAAGTCAGTCAACTGTTTGTTGTTGCAGGGGATGATCAACAACATACGGGAGCTCTGTCAGGGATGAACAGGTCGCCGATGACGAGGACCAGGCGCGAAGTCATTCTGAACGGTGCGGTCACGTCACTCAAGGGCCCAATTTGAGATTGAGCTATGAGTCTATGGAATATGTTCAGTAACAAACTGACGGGTGCAGATGTATGGAGTGCACAGTTGTCTGATGGAGATATCAATTAAGCTACCTAACGTAAGAGGGGAGTGACTACTATCTAGGCTGGCGCCCCTATCGCTGGAGCGGCGCGGGGAAAGCTTAGGCTATGCCAACGCCGATGCCACGCGCCTGACAGCCCTATGCCCTAGAAGCAGGACCAGTTCGGACTAGTCCGGGCTGCTTACATCTATGAAGGCCGGCGTTCCTGCGTACTGGTCTGCATCTACTGGACTGCTGGGGGACATAAGAAAAGGGACTGGGAAAATGTGGGAGGAGTGAGGGAGGAATACGAGTGAGTGAGAAATGCCTTGTCCTCTTATACTACACCTGCAGGACAGCCTGGAGTACTGGGCCTATTTCCGTTTCTGCCACCACGAGTAAGAACGGCAGTTGACATCGTCATTCATCCTCAGTTGCGCAAGTATACGGAGCAAGTAGGCGGGCTCGCATAAGCCCTGCAAGCCAATAACTAATGGTTGTTCGGATATACTATCCTCATTCTTGCTCAGACACTAGTTCCATGAGTCAATGCAATGTGTCTTTAGAATCCTTCCCCAATTGAATCCACGGCAGGGCCCGCCCGTTGGAGGCATCCGTCGCTTTACGGCCGATAGAAGGCAAGGGAAATGGGGGAAATAATGCGCCAAAGGGGGAAAGGAACCAAGCCAACCATTGAGAGCTGAAAAAAATCTCCTCGATTGATCAACACACCTGGGACTTTTTCCCCCTGTTTGTAGTTATCGTCTTACAATTGTTTCTCCTCATCCTCACATCCAATTCTACCAGTACTATACACCATCAATACTCTTCACCCAAGCAAATCAATCCATCCGGAAAGCGAACCCGGCGATCCCCGACCCTTTCCCCTCTTCCTCCTCCCCGACAAGCCCAGTCAACGCCTGGGTCTCCTCCCCCCCTCCATCTCACCAGCAAACCAGCAAATCCCCCTCCCCCGCGGGCTCTCCCGTAGAGCCGACCTTTCGGAAAACTGGCGGCCAAACGGACGCAGCAGCGCTTGAGCCTGATCTCCAGACACCTGGATCAGCGACTCCCGCTGCCTGAGCTTAATACCCCGTTCTCGACCGAGAGGAACTCCCTCGCTCCAGACGACCTCGAATATAAACCCATCGATCGCTCCGTTCCTTCTTCCATCCCTCCTTCTCCTACCACTTCATCCTCCCCCCCGCCCAAAATGTCTTCCCAAGCCCCCCACAACACCCTGCTCATTCCAGGGCCCATCGAATTCGATGATGCTGTCCTCCAGTCCATGTCTCACTATGCGTAAGTCCAACTGCCCCTCCTTCCCACGACTGCCCATCATCACTATCCGCCATTGAATCATACCTTCTCTCTACCCCTCACTAACCGCTATATGTTCTCTCCAGTGAGAGTCACGTTGCCCCCGGATTCGTCAAGACCTTCGGTGAGACCTTGTCTCTCGTGCGCAAGCTCTTCCAATCGTCCAACCCCGCCGCTCAACCCTTCGTCATCTCCGGCAGCGGTACTCTGGGCTGGGATGTTGTAGCTTCCAACCTGATCGAGAAGGGCGAGAATGCTCTGGTACTGCACACCGGTTACTTTGCCGATTCGTTCGCCAACTGCATTGAGACCTACGGGGCTCATGCCACCCAGCTCAAGGCCCCCATTGGCGAGCGGCCCTCGTTCGAGGAGATTGAGCAAGCCCTTAAGGCGAAGCCCTACAAGATCATCACCATCACCCACGTCGACACCTCGACTGGCGTGCTGAGCGACATCAAGCGCGTGGCCGAGATCGTGCGGCGCGTCAGCCCTGAGACGCTGGTCGTCGTCGACGGTGTGTGCAGTGTCGGCTGCGAGGAGATTGCGTTCGACGAGTGGGATCTGGACGTGGTGCTGACGGCCAGCCAGAAGGCCATCGGCTGCCCTCCTGGTCTGAGCATTCTGATGCTGTCCGGCCGGGCTCTTGACACCTTCAAGGCCCGCAAGACGCCCCCCGCCTCCTATTACGCCTCCATCGGCAATTGGTTGCCCATCATGCAGAACTACGAGAACTTCAAGCCCTCTTACTTCGCCACTCCCCCCACCCAGCTCGTCCACGCCCTGCACACCACGCTGTCTCAGATCACCGCTCGCCCCATCACCGAGCGCTACGCCATTCACCGTCACGCCTCGGACCGCGTCAAGGCCGCCGTCGCCGAGCTCGGCCTGAAGCAGGTGGCCGCCACCCCGGAGAACCAGGCCCACGCCATGACCGCCATCTGGCTGCCCGAGGGCCTCGCTCCCCCGGACGTGCTGCCCGGTCTGCTGAAGCGCGGGGTGATCTTCGCAGCGGGTCTGCACAAGGAGGTTGCCACCAAGTACATCCGCTTCGGCCACATGGGCGTTAGTGTCACCGACCCCGCCCGGTCGGACATTGACAAGGCCATTGCCGCCTTGAAGGAGGCTCTGACCGAGGCCAAGCAGGCTAAGGGACTGTAAATATCCATAAGACTGTCATATATTGAACTTTAGCAGAAATACGAATAAAAAGTAGCAAAACAATTTTCAATCATCATGTTCCTTGCGGTCAGAATCCCAACAGAGCTCTTCCTCTGCTACTTGGTCTCAGCACTTAACCCCACCAGTTAGTTGTACTGTAGATTGGCGCGCCCCGATCTCGGACCAGTGGTGCTCGATAAGCGCGGGCGCCCGCGCCGCGCCCGGCGATAGGGATGACCTACCGAATCAGGCATTCCTTTCCCGCCCCGGTCTCAACAACCAGGCGCAACTCAACTCAGGCTATCAGCATCCATCTCTTGTAGAATATTTAAGTAAGATACAAGAAGGGCCTGAATTGTAGCCTTAGATAAAGACGTGTACGCTTACCCTTTGCTTATTCCAAGAGCATCAACTCTTTGCTCGAGGGAACAGGCCTCAATCGCTACCTGAGAGCCCTGTATATATTCCAGCACCTCGGCACTTCACAAACTCCGCATCACGCTCCTAAGCGAAATCTGTTGTGATTTCCTTTCTCATGTGATTTTAATTTTGATGAATGCCTAGGCGGTTTACCGTGGCTTATAGAAGGTCGAACCCTACTCTCTTGATCGGGAAAAGTCCAAATTAAGGCAGGGAGGGAATCTTGAGGGATAGGAAGTGATGATGGGTATGGGAGAGCAAGAGCTATGGGTACAGGGGGAGTTATATCTATTGCGGTGCAGACCTTCTGAGTACTCTCATCGGGCGAGTGGGAAAGTGATATCAATACCTTGACGGCGAACATAGTCCAGAGATTAGTGTGTGACAAGGGACGAGGAAGGGATACAGGAAAGGATATATAGAGTCGTTGCCAGGAGTATAGTGGAAGGGGAGGCATGGATGGGGATGCTGAACGAGATACTAATTATAAGCGACAGTCAGGAAGAGAAGGTCGAGAGACGACAGCCCATTGTATCATCCCCCCCTCATGCCTCTCTCAACTTTACAAGAGCAGAGACATGGGGATCTGATCACCATGGGATGCATTGTGAGATTTCCGTAATAACATCAAGCTTGGACAACATTCCGGTCAGGGTTTCCCTTATTCTGTTTTCGTGTTTTCTGTGCAAAGGGGGGGTTATTATTATATTAAAGGCCATAAGTCACTCCGTCACTGCCACGGGTCCATCCCTCTTCTCCTTGTCAAAGCTAAGCTTCTGTTTCCCCTCTACGCAAGGCTAGGAAAGCCCGCACGTCGGTTACATACTGTAAAGCTTCTAACATGGGGACGAGGTGGAGCAACCCGTTGTCCGTCGGATCATTAATCCAGCCCTCAATGGGGATTGCGTTATCTGCGATCGAAGGTCAGTTGGGGGGAGCTGCGCCTACAATCCACAAACCCATACGCACCTTCGTGAAAAATATAACTCATAGGACTATTGTCCAGGATCATCACTTTACTCAGGTCTGGCTCAACAGAGCTGAGATCTTTAATGTACGCGCCGTTGCGAAAGGTACAATGTTGCCGGTAATACCGCGCGTGGAAGTATTTCCGCTCCTGTTCCAGCCAGTCGATGACCGGATCGGCGTACTCTTGCACACTCGCAGTAAAAACCACCAGCTTGTACCATTTACACACCTTGCGCAGAAACTCGTCACAGTGAGGCCGTTTGTGGACATAGTACAAGATGGGATGTTGCGGACCAAGCGTGGTCGGAGGCCCGCCTGGAGTCAGAGCGGTCGTCATGGGCGTGGACAACTTGACTTCAACCATGTGGCCACTGGACATGCGGCCACCCTTGGCCAGGGAGTGGATGAGTGTTTCGTCGAGATCGAGGACCAGAGTCTTTTGCGGGCTTTTCGTGTTGCGTAGGTTGGCCGTGTAGGAAGGTATGCGCTGGGGAATCAGAGGCCGAGGAGGAACGGGCGAATGCGGATATCGAGTGACTCGATGGACCGACGGGGAGGTCGGGGACTTCAAGCTATCAAGATTTAGAGCGCCCTGGGATCCATTCTGCGACGCCTGTCCCAAATCCGTGCTTTGCGCACGACGCTGCCGGTTCCGCTTGAACGCCTCTTCATTATGAAGCTTGATTCGAATAGATCGCCGAGGGATGTTGTCGTCCGGTGCATGCTCGGAGCTGGAGGACTTAGACTTGACGGACCGAGAATGACTGCTGCTGAGTCCCTTGGCGCTCCGCCGATCCCCCTCCGACTCCGAAGTGCTCGAGGCAATTGATTCGCGTGATCTATGAGCTTTGGGTCGTCGTGATGTTCGTTGTTTGCCATGTGCTGGAGTCCCTCCTTTGCCCGGCGCGTCAGGACCTGATCGTTTGGAACGACCCGGAATCAGGCGGCTGATTTTGCGGAATGGAGCCAGTGGAGAGTAATGCCCATCGTCTTCGCGAAAGCAGTGGACGACAAAAAATCCAGGCGCGGCCAAGGTTGACAAAATGAACTTGATCGTCTCGGCAATCGCATCGAAGAACCGGTGCACGAACAGCCCTATGGTGCTGTTTGTGCCCAGAGAGCGATCCTTGGATAGACTTCGTAATAAGGGTGATTTCTCGTCAAGCGTGTACTCATGGTTTTCGAGGTCATCTGGCGCGCCGGGCGTCACATCGTAGCTTTTCTCATGGTGTTCGGAAGCATGGAAGTTGCTCTCACTATAGGACCGAAACTTGGCGAGATCGCCTGGTTCAATTGTGCGGGAAATCTCTCCTTGCGATCGAGATCGTTGCCGACTTCTACTGGAACTGGTAGGCTGGCCAATCACTCGGGACGACAAGATGTTCAGCGAGTTCATCTTCCGACGTGGCCCACGGGTGTCCGGGCTGGCGCAGGTGTCTAGTTATGTTGAGCGGAGGCGCCGGTCAGCACCTAGTCAAGTCACGAAGTAACTGGAGGTAGAAATGCGATGCACGAAAGAGGAAAGACATCGAGCTGCACCGACCTCAATGCGCCAGTCGACAACCCGTGCTGATAACTGTTGACGGTTGACCCCAACTGGTTTTGGGCTGGGCGAAATTGGTGGGTGATAGCCGTCGCCGTAGTCCTTGGCCTAACCGATGGGCGGATAAGCGGGATGGAGTGAGGGAGAAGGAGGATAGGACAGAGCCCTCGTAATGTTTCAAGACGACTATATACAGACAGTCGAGGACGAGGATGTGGGATTTAATGGTAAAGGGAGGGGGTAAGGGAAAGAGAACGTGAGGAGAGTTGAGGGAGAGGCCGAGGAGGAGGAGAGAGAGAGAGAAGAGGAGGAGAAGGAGGAGGAGGAGGAGGAGGAGGAGGGAAGGCAACCAATGCATAAGTTGGTTACCGTATGTATTATTTGATTGTATGTATGGGCTGCTGCTACGGCTGCTACTACGGCTGCTACTACGGCTGCTAACTTACTGCGATGGTTCGTTGGGCCGAGCGGGCAAAATCTCCCCCCCGTCACATCCATCCCACTCTAAGGTTGGCTCTTCCGCCTTTCACTTCCTCCTACTCTCCCCCTCCCCTCCCCTCTTTCTTCTCTCCCTGCTCGGCTGCACAGTCCTCTCTACACCTACCTCGACCTCGTTCTACAGAAGGAAGTCTCATTTCTTCGGGAATTTACTCTGAGGCGACCATTTTGTGAGCTGACAGTTGTTGCGAGTGCGCTAACACTTCCCAACGAGTTTCCCTGGTATGCGACTTGTGCGACCAACCCGATGACTCCATCGTTCTGCCTCACTAATGCTGCATATAGCCCCAACACACCATTGAAGCTTGGTGACCTTCCGTCTTAATTAGACTTTGAATCGCCGCATCAGAGCCCTTGGCAGTCTAATTTCCGAACGTCAAAAACAAAATGCCTGCTACTTCGGGGCCCTTGACGCCCGGCCTGGCGTCCTTCCTCAAGACCTTGAGGACCAACCCCATTGACACATCCATTGACAATCTGATCTCGTGCGTCTCGTTTACCACGCGACGGCTGGTTGCAACTGAGATCGAAGCTGTACTGACATTACCCCAGGCTCCTCAAGCGCAGACAAATCCGCCATTCCAGATCGTGTGCTACTGCGACTGCATATCTGCTGCGCGGTGTTATATCGGCCTCTAGAACAAACGATGCCAACAAGTTGATTGAGAGGGTGCAGAATGTTGGAAGACGGCTCATGGCAGCTCAGCCCCGGGAGATGGTGGTCGGCAACATCGTCAGGCGCGTGCTCGGATTGATTCGTGACGAGGCCGAAGACGACCGTGAGGGCGACTTCAACCTTAGCGAAGCTGGTTCTGAAAGCCAACCTCAAACCCCTCGTGGTCTCGACGGTATGGCCTCTGCCTTGTAGCATGTCTGGTTCGAGACGAAGCCGGCACTAACGATGAAGGACTACCATAGATCCCACCGATGTTCTTTCCGCTCGCCATGACGGCTCCGACCGTGGCGCATCGAGACAACCCTTGCCTGCCCTGACCGCCGCCCCGATCTCTATGTTTAGTCTGCTTTCGCACCCCGATACCGAGAACTCCCTGCCTGGAACCCCTGTGTCCGCGTCGCCCTCCGGCCGGCTATTAGGCCACGCGCCCGGCAAAGACATTCGGGCGGAAGTTCTGGACGGTATCAGCGAAATCATCGACGAACTGACGCAGGTCGACGACCAGATCGCGGCCTATGCTCTGGACCACATCCATTCCAACGAAATTATTCTCACTCACACCTCATCGACCACGGTCCAGAAATTCCTGCTGAAAGCTGCGGCCAAGCGGAAGTTCACGGTCATCCATGCCGAAGCCTTCCCCAACAACCACGAGGCGACGCACGCAACCGTCAGCGGGGCCAACCCCCACGACGACGAACTTCTGAGCACTGAATCCTTCCAGAAGCCTTTGATCGCTCTGGGCATCACCGTCATCCTCATCCCCGACTCCGCGGTATTTGCCCTGATGTCCCGTGTCAACAAGGTTATTCTAGGCACGCACTCCGTCCTGGCCAACGGTGGACTGGTCGCCTCAGCCGGTACTCGGGTCATCGCTCGCGCCGCGAAGGTGCATCAGACCCCTGTTGTTGTGGTGAGCGGTGTGTACAAGTTGAGCCCGGTCTATCCGTTTGACTTCGACTCGTTGATCGAGTACGGAGACGCTAGCAAGGTCATCAGCTATGAGGATGGCGACTTGGTGGATCAGATTGACGTGCAGAACCCGCTGTACGACTATGTTCCGGCAGAACTGATTGACCTCTACATTACGAACTTGTACGTTCCATCTCTTGTGACGGTTTCCGCACTGTTTGACTTAGTACTGACCACTTACTTCTCTTTTAGGGGAGGACACGCGCCATCTTATCTGTACCGTATTGTGTCGGATCACTACCGCAAGGAGGATATCAGTGTCTGAAGCCTGGCCAATAAAGGCAGAATCAGATAAAAAAATTACAATGGCAAAAGAAAAGCGGATTTATGAACAATTGGATCTTTCATGGCCGGAGAAAGGCCACATGCTAAAATGGATATAAAAGGCGTAAGGAATTATCATAGACAATATCAGAGACGATACCCAAGGCGTTTGGTACACAAAGGACTCATCGAATGCGGTCTGCAGCGACCCAGTATGAGTATGATCGAGCATTTCCAAGAACTACGTCAAGAATACAGAGGTATGTTTTTTTTTTTTTTTGAAGAATTTGATATTTTGGGCCCTTCCCAAGGAAATCAATCATGGCGCCATGTTTTTATGGATATAACAATCGTAGTGAAAGCCGCAAATATTGGGTTTGTATTTGCAGGGTGTCTTTCTCATCCAGCCCCTTTCTTTGCTTTGAACCATTACAAAAAAAGAGAAAAAAAGATTCCAGACCATAGAAGAAAAAAAGTGTCGCCTCCCAAGCCGATAAGTTTTTATTCTTGCTATGGAATGGGCCCCCCCAGGAGAGAGATCCTCCCTCCGGGAAAAAATATCATGATTCCCCCCGGAGTAGCAGCCAGCATCTTGTTTTGTGTTGGTGGTGATGGATTGCTTAAGAGCGGGGCTTCTCCTTCTTCTCCTTCCAGAGGGCCATGAGACCGACACCGGAGACCTTGACGACCTTGAAGCGGACACCGGGAATATCACCCTTGGCCTTACCCTTACGACCGAAACCGGCGAGGAGGACCTCGTCGTTCTCATCGATGAAGTTCAAGCAACCGTCGTTGGGGACTGTAGAGGGGGGTCAAGGTCAGCGGGATGTTCATTTATATAGATTGTGGTTCTGTGTAGTCGCTGTGATGGATATTCTCGTTGTCGCCACCTCTTGTCCCTCACGTCGCACTCGATGCGCAACCAATGAACCATCCAGATGATCGTCTCCGAGAATCCACCACAGAACAGACAATATCAGAGAGAGAGGGATGACCCACCGAAAGCAGTGACCTTCTTGCCGTTCTTGATGAGCTGGACCTTGACACACTTGCGGATAGCGGAGTTGGGCTGCTTGGCCTCAACACCGACCTTCTCGAGGACGATACCCTTGGCGTGGGAAGCACCACCGAAGGGGGAGGACTTGTAGGCGGTACCGAGAAGGCGCTTCTTGTAGTGCAAGTCGGCCCAACGGTTCTCGCGACGGGTGGTCGCGAGCTTGCGGGCGGCGTTCAAACCACGGGGCTGTCCCTTACCCATCTTGTCGGATTATGTGCGGAGGACTGAAAACTGCAGCAGCAAAAAAATTAAGGCGTTAGATGTCTTTGCTTTCCTTGAATTGGGCCATTGCGTAGTTCCTGGTTTTCCAAGTTCCACAGAGTATGCGCAGATCGCGAAATGTGCATTGCGGTGCGTGTCCATCGGTGCCGTCCATCTTTATTCATTGCTCGGTATTCGATCGGATCCCTCCTCTTCTCGATGTTCCCTTCACGTGCATCCTCTTGCTGTTCCTGATTGAATGGACGGGAGGCGAAATGGATGTCGAAGTATCGTACTGGTGAATATTGAAGGCGAGAAATATCTATCGGCGGTGGGACTCTTTCCCTCTCTCGGGGCGGGTTGCACTTTCGATCTCACGCAAAACCCGGGGAACATGGAAAACCAGACGCAGAGAATGATAGCAATGATAGGAAAGCCGTCAATACGTACCGACTGATGGAGATGCCGAAAGGCTGGATGGGCGGATGGATGTCGAGAAGTCGAAAGGTCAAAGGGGGGGTCTTCCTTTCACGGCCGGCGGTCGCTCGACTAGATCGAAAATGTTCTGCTGTGCGCCTTCGCCCTAAACGGCCGCTAAGCGAGACTGCCCACGGCAGACCTTTTCTCCGCTCCGAATCTGCCGGTCTCCACCGCCCGTCGGCTTACTCCATCCGGGAAGAGTCCATCGATAACGATAAGACCCCGGATGGAACATCATGCATGTTACTATCAACTCCCCCTAAACTTACCGTACCTTACGGACTTATACAAACTTGTTGGCTCCAACTACAGTCTCATCGCTATCTTGATCTTTCACTCTACAAACTTGGGCTATTACCCAAACAAACCAAGTATAATGCCTTAATCCTAATCACCGGTCCACAATCCAAGAGAAACCCCCAAAACACAATGGCCTCCAACACTCTCCGCATGGATCCCAAGATGGATCCCCGCATGGAAACCCTCCGGAAGATAAGCTCCCAGCGACTTCCCCCACCAGTCCTGTTCCAAGGTCCCCCCTCCCACAATGCCTCCAACATCTCAATCCCGCCGCCCCCGGCATCCGTCGGCGTCAGCCCCGGTGGTCGGACAGGGCCGGGGCCTGGACCAGGCCGCGGAGGCAGTCAATCGCCGCCGCTGCATCGGAATCGGTCCGCCCGCGGCGGCCTCGAGACCTCTGGCGGCACCTTTGGCTCCCCCTTCCTCACTCGCAAGCAGTCCAAGGGGGATATTGACGGCTCCGATGCGATCTGGCAAGAGATGCAGAGCGCGCTCTCGGAGGTGGAGCTGAGTGCCACCACGGGCGAGCATGTGTTCGGGGAGAAACATTCCGAGGCGTTGGAGGATCTTCGGGCCAAGCAGCTTAAGCTCGCGCAGGCGTGGGCACGCAGCGAGGCCGCCGATGACAAGGCCGTCGACACGAAAGAGGCCGCTCCGCCGGCTAAAGGAGCTGCTGCTGCTGCTGCTGCCCCGCAGGGCCAAGGGGCACGGGGCGTTGCTGGCCCTGGTGTATCTGGGGAGCCGGCTCCCGTGGAGGACGGCGGCGCGGCTCGGAATCTGGATGAGGAGACGGAGAAGGATATTCTTCTTGCGCGCGAGAGACGCGAGGCTAACGATCGGTACTTTGATCGTGTAAACAACGGCGTTCTGGATGTCGTGGCCAAGTTGGAGGAGGTCGCCCAGGCTATGCGTGCTGTGGAGCGGGAGAGTCAGGACATCTGGAGCGATACTGATAGCGTGAGCACGGCGACAGAGACTACAGCAGATGCGGGCTGAACAAGCAGATGCGGGCTCGCACTCGAATTTCGTCCCCCATATGATTATCTCTAGCAAGAGATCAGCTGGTATGACCTTTTCGCCTGCAGGTGGCTTTCATGCTAGCTCACCAGGCATACGGACTTGGAATGGGTACTGCTGGAACTGGAGCTTGAGGGTTCAAACCAGATGCCACTGCGCGCGGAGGGCAATATCCGGCCTTCGCCGCGTCCATCTATACTAATGCCGATAGTCTGTCTACACCAGACTTTCTGTCACATCAAAACGACGAGCAATAATCAATTCGCAAAGAACACAGTAGAAGAACTTCCCAAAATTTTCGAAGTACCAACAACAAATCAAGGGTATCAGAGACACAAACCACTCCCGATAGCATACAAGCCCAAGCATGACACACATAACAAAATCAAAACCCCTTCTAAGACAAAACCACATCCATACCCCCTCTACTCGTTCTTCACCAGCCTCATGGCCGAGCTCCACCCTTCCACCGCCATATCCCGCACGTCCTCCCAGCTAGCCTCGTAGGCCTTGTTCGCCAGCGTCTCCACCTCCGTGTTCCAGCGGTGCTTGAGTAACTCGGACAGCGTCGGCTGGGTGCGTTTGGGCGGCAGCTCCTGCAGCTTCTCGGTCTCGCTGGGGATCAAGCGGCGATCGTAGGCGCCGGTCGACGAGGCCAGCCAGGTCAACGCGCGGGTCTGGTCGCGGATCGCGTTGCGCTGCTCGAGACGGTTGTACCGATGGACTTGCACGGTCAGGTAGAGGACGGTCGTGGTCAAGGCGAATCCACTCGCCTAGAGCTGAGGTTAGCTTCGTGGACGGCGTGTAGGATTTCGGCGTGGCTGGGGTGTCTAGGAATAGTGTCCATGGAATAAGTATCGGGGGTAGAGGCCGACTTACAAAGCCTGTGAAGAATCCCATTTGGGAGATATGGCCAGTGACTGGCTGGAGAACACCCGTTTGAAGTTTCGCAAGCCTGCGGGGTGCAGTGCTATTGACCGGAACAGTTCAAGCAGGCGGGGAGAGATTGAGCGACGGAAGAAGGTTGCAGACTGGCAAGGCCTTCGGAATGTCGGAGATCTAACAGGCAAAAATATGAAAATATGATTCAAATCAGGTACAATAGTTCTCTGAATAACTGAGAAAGCAGAATTTACCGAGAAGTTGTCCACAGTAACTGAAGTAATGCATTGTTGCAAGTCCAAGAGTAACAGCGATTCCAACAGCGCGCGGGACCGGGGCCAGCCGTCGACACGGACTCCGATTGGCCGATGCGGGCAAACGCCGAATCTTTTGCTTCTCTTGCAGTGCGCAGAACTCAGCTTCAAACCGCATGAATCGATAACCACGACCCTTAACACACCCAGACTCCACCCCTTCATTCACCCACCTACACAACCATATACCCCCTTCGTATCTCTTCAATTCGAATATCACCCTCAACTCGATCGGATATCCACCTCAAAACCGCTCCGCTCCAGCCTCTTACACCCAGCAACCGGGGGGTAGAGAAAACGACCAACCTACACCACCACCACCACCACAACCCCCCCCCCGATAAACCAGCACCATGGCCGGAGGCGCAGCCAAATACCGCCACCTGAGCCGCAAGTCGTCGCACCGACAAGCCCTCCTCCGCAACCTGGTCACCTCCCTCTTCACGCACGAGTCGATCACCACCACATGGGCCAAGGCCAAGGAAGCCCAACGACTAGCCGAGAAGCTGATCACTCTGGGCAAGAAGAACACCGAAGCCAGCCGGAAGAGCGCCCTGGCTACGTTTTACGTGCGTGCCCCAAGCCCCCGTCCTATCTTGCCCTAAGCCCCTGCCCCAAAATCCGACCTCCCAGAAAAAAAACATACTGATATGAAACGAGAAGACCCCCCACTCCATCCTCCCCAAACTCTTCGGTCCCCTGCGGGAACGCTACGCCAACCGACCCGGCGGCTACACGCGGGTGCTGCGCGTGGAGCCCAAGAAGGACGACCAGGCGGAGAGCGCGATCCTGGAGCTGGTCGACGGCCCCAAGGACATGCGGTTCGCCCTGACGGCGCGGACCATTGCGCGCCAGCGCGCCCAGGGCTTCGACACCCTCAACGAGATCACCGCGCTGAATGTCCGCAAGGTGACGCGGTTCCGGGACGGTGGGGTCGAGGCCCTCGAGGATGAGGTGCAGAAGTTGAAGCTCGGGGGCCATGGTGAGAAGACGGCCAGTAACAACGGTGAGGGCAAGGGCTTTGGCTGGAAGGGGCGGAAGGAGAA
>NW_020291567.1:0-56351 GCF_003184765.1 Aspergillus aculeatinus CBS 121060 | reverse complement strand
TATCAAAACCTCTTTCCTCCCACAAGACCCAAAGAGACACCACACTAATCTGCATCAAAAGTCCAACGCCACGTCGAAACAACCTGGCACTCCCTCGGAACCTGCAGCATGGCCCCGCGGGCCGGCAACGCCCTCGCCCCACAGGGTGGAGTCGTCGACGAGCGCCTGAACGTCCACGGCGTGCAGGGCCTCAAGGTCGCGGATCTCTCCATCTGTCCGGATAATGTGGGGTGTAATACTTATAGTGTACGTTTTTCTTGCCCTCCCCCCCACCCCTTCTCTGCCCGAGGTTTCACGGTGGCTGTTTTGATTCTTGAGTTGGGGGCTTCATCCAGCTGACATATTTCCCGGCAACTGCAGACGGCATTGCTGATCGGGGAGAAATGTGCGGTGTTGACGGCGGAGGATTTGGGGTATCGCGGGGCGGCGTTGGAGATGAAGGTGCCTGAGTATCATGCGCCGGGGGAGACGAAGGGGTTGTCGAGGCTGTAGGTGTTGGGTTTGGATGGCTGGGGATGATTTGGGGGGGTTATGATTTATGAGGGTAGTCTTGTTTGTAGGGTTTTGGGTATATGTTCACTTCGTATTTATGATTGAATTCTTTGCTGGGTTGGTCATCTTGATATTCTGTGCGAGGGTGGGTTGCTCGCCCTGTTCAGCTGTGGTAAGTCCCATGTGTATGTACAGATTCTGAAGCGAAGTATGTATATATATGTGTGCGTACTGTACAGTTGCCGCCCCGCTCAAGGGCAACCTACAATTTCGTCGGAGGCACAACCAGATTGACATCCACCCCTCCACCCTCCGAAACACTCACCATCCCCTTCTTCGCTGCCGCCTCCGCGGCCTTGACATCCGCCCGCCGGTTCCAATCCTCGAGCTGCTTGCACATCCCGTACAGGGTCCCGATCGGCGGCGCGTACCCCAGCCCGCCCTGCGCGGGGCTTCTCCGCGCCCGCGAATCGTCCGCAATGACGTGCACGTTCGAGATCGCGAACAGACCCGGCTGCAGCTGCGCCAGGTCGCTCGGCACCGGCGGAAGCAGCCGCGGCAGGTACAGATGCTGCAGGAGGGAGTACCACTCGACGAGGTAGGAGAGCAGGAAGAAGGGGATTGCCGGCACCCGGGGGAACTCGACGGGGGTCTTGGCCAGGGTCTTGAGCAGGAGGTAGAGGTCGCTGAAGGCGATTGCCAGGTTGGGGTCGGTGACGAGGAAGGCCTGCCCGCCGATGTTGGGGAGCTCTGCGGGGGTGGCCGTGTGTTCGAGGAGGCGTTGTTCGTAGAGTAGGTGCGCGATCGAGACGTTCTCCGCGTTGACGAAGTTTTGGACGACCGGGTAGATCCAGCTTTTTTTGGGTAGAAGAAAAAGAGGTTAGGGGGCGGATTGTTTCGCAAAGGGGACCAGGGAATTTTGCGGGGAAAGGGGGAAGGGGGAAGGGCCCTGCTCACCTGGTGTTTCCGCCGGTCTTCAGATACATCGTTGTCACCCCTGCGCTGTTTTCTTCCCCGATTCCGTAAATGCCGTTCGCGGGTCGGATGCAGCCGGTGCGGAAGTTGGATTCGAGATCGTCCGCGGCGCGAACGAGGGACTCGGCTTCCGCCTTGGAGACGGCGTAGTTGCCGAAGAAATCGTAGTGTTCCTGGGGCAGAGGGGTCGCGTCGCTGATCACCTGGACCATGTGTTGAGGGGTCTTCCGCCAGGGAGGGAGCCAGAAGGAGCCACTGCGCAGAGCGACGGAGCCGGATGAGGTGGAGATGAAACAGCTTGCGCCGTGCTTCTTGGCAGCATTCAGCAGGTTGACGGTGCCGGTCACGTTCACGTTGCGGCACCGTGATAGGAAAGCTTTGTGACGCTCGGCGGGCCGGATGACTGCCGCGTTGTGGTACACGGTCAACGGCAGGGCTGCCACGGCTTCAGGCCATGGGTGCGCAAAGGCGCTCGAGACGGCCCCCTCGTCGACAATGTTGGTCTTGAAGAACGTGACTCCCTGGTCGAGAATCTCATGACGAGGTGGTTGAAGGTCTAGAACTCGAATAGCTGCCGGGTTCTCTCCGCGAGCAAGTAAATGTGTGACAATCCAGTTTCCGACAAGTCCTAGCATGTGTTAGGTGCTTCTTGCACATGGGCCCCTCTTGACCTGGCAGCTATCTGTTCGCATCCGCAGTCGGGAGATTTCCTGCAGACAGCTCAGGGCTATAGACATACCCGATCCACCAATCACAATGTAGCGACGATTCTGTTTAGGAGGCAGACTGCTTTCGACGTCCACAGGATTACGAATCGCGTCCTCGTAGGCGTTCTTGATCTCTTCAACTGTCCAGCGGTGAGGAGACAGACGGCGGACTTCCTCTGGAACCCCGGTCATGCCTCGATTGACATGATAGAGGTAAAGGAAGGTCAGGCCGGACACGGCGACTAATGCAGGAAGCATGGCCAAAACCGGGCTAAACTGAGCACAAAGGTGGCGGTTTCGAGTCTATATGATGGGTGGCATAGGGACCATGACTCCAAGAACTAGACAACTGGGAAGAATTCGAGGCCAGGTAGATATTTAATGCCAATACATTGAACCGTGTCCCTGAGCCACGAGCCTATCGGAGGTAGCACCATGGCGGTTCGAGCCATGGGCGTTGAGTTCGCTTCGAACGGGATCCAAATTTAGTCGCCTCGGTTAGAAAGCGATGCAGCGATCCACAACTTGAAGCCTTTCGTTGGTTGACCGGAGCATTCTACCGGGCATGTCACGGACTTTTCTGCAGGAGTGGAGGTCTGGAAGTTGGAAAGTATGGGGCTTGCCGTGAAATTGAAGTGAAATCTAGAAAGGAGAACGATGTCTCACAAGCGCGGTGCTTGTTCATCCCGCGGTGTCCGCGGGACATTGAGAGTGAGCTTTGACCATCCTTCGCATTTAACTGATGATTACTCATAAAACGAGTAGAGTGGAGCATGGCTCTAGGCTGCGCGATGTCGCTCCAACATCTGCTGCTCAACCAGGTTTGCGGCAGGGCAAGAGATGGCAAGTAGAATGTCGAACTTGATGAGTGTTTGTATGTTGCATCTGAGTACTGTAGTTTATGGAGTGTTACGGAGTAACTCAACAGTCGAGTCAATCCAGACCATGTCACATGCGCCCACGTGATTCCACCACGATTTGGCCGGATTGTCGCTCGGGATGATTCCGAGCACGAATGGGTCGTCAGTCCATTCAAGGTTAAATGTCCGAGACTCCATTCGATCTTCCGGAATGTCTTAATTAATCCGGTGCCTATGTACTCCGTACAGTGTACAGTACAGCAACCTGCTTTGTCAGTGACTGTGGCCACCAAATCCTCAGTCCGATAGTCGTGAACGTCGACGAGATGCAGTCTGGAGACCCGAGCCCAGCTGGTTGAGATGAACGATGTCGGCCTCTTTCTAATGATGGCCCTGTCGAGAAAATAGAAACACTCCATATCCCATTCGGTGGGTCCCGAACCTTGTTAGTCTGGGCAGTTGCTGATGCCTTTTGAGAGCACAGCTTGATACTCCCTCTATTCGCCATGGCTCTAGATCATAGAGACCTGGTGCTCTTGTTGGCACATAAAATCCACAGTTTAAACACCTTTGGCGCAGCTTCCCAGCGCTCCGTTGGGCCTCAAAGACCGCATAATGGAGGGAGTAACTCTATGGGACGAGTCAACGACAATGGGCCTCTGCCAAGGTTCAGATGTATTGGAGTCCTCTCGAATCAGCACTCGCAATCGTCAATTGAGGGCCCAAACATGCAGGAGGACTCATATCATCCTTGACCACCGAGCAAGGCCTTGGAATAAGAACCTTGAACAATTCAACGCCTGTAGGTCGATCGGCAAACCGGCACGGGCGGCAAACCGGACCCGACCTGCGATCTCTGTCTAAGTCCGTTGATTGGCTCGTGCCTGTAAATGACTGTAACGTGCTTTGTTTTCCAGTCATTGCATGGATGTGGTGCGTCAATCAACGCGATTCTCCAGATCGTGTCCAGTGTCCACCTTTCCACGGGGATGACCCATGAGTTTAATATTCATGAGTATGAGCTCCATCATGATCTGGGGTAAAACCGGGGATCGAAGCAGGAGCACCAATCCGGCATCCTAGGAATATCGCTATGCAGAGAAACCTGACCTACCCTACAGACAAGGGTAGTGCTTGATCAAATCCCGAAACTACTGCAGACCCTCCTGGTACAAGCGAAGAGTGCCAGATCGTCGAGTCATACAAACATGCGATACCGGTGGTCAAGTCAGTAATGGAGAAGTTACAAGTTATCGCCAAAGTCTTATCAGCAAAGATTGTCGCCCCACTCTCTCGTTGCTCTCTCGCCAATCTTAAGCCTAAATTGTATTCCTGAACCGAATTAGCTAGAGTCCCAGGGCCGCTAATCTTCAAAAAAGTCCTTGACCATGTCAATCCCACTCCTTCAAGAGGGCTAGCTCTCGCTCCAGTGCCTGGCCCCTCTGGACATTTATTCTCCATCTCGCCACTTTCTATACATCTCTAGCTCTTTCAAGCTGAACCTTGGGGTCCTTGCTACATCTGGACCTGAATGCTACCCATGTGATAGCTTTAAACGGCCTACATCCTATTGTACGAAACGGGAGAACAAGATTACAGCCACATCCTGAAGGCCTTCAAACCAACTCAGCTCATGGAACCTCATTCCTAGTCTTAATATCTAATACATCGCTAGATAGAGCAAGTCTCTACTTTGGAGCGTTATATACCGGACTCACACCGGTGCCTTGGCTGTCATAACAGCCAGCAAAGATCATGGCGTCCCCGCAGACCCCGCCCCAAGATGTCCACAAAAGCATTCGTCCCAGCGAGGAGGAGACCACCACGAGATATGCCCACTCCATCGCGGAAACAACATCTTCCGACGAGACTGTCGATCAGATAGAGGCTCTGGCCAACATCAATACGAGGACATCGCGCATCTCGATACCCTCACTGGCGCGAAAGGTGACATCGATTGGCACTACTGGGACAACCGACCCGAACTATGAGGTCGACTGGGAGGATGAATTCGACAGGACCAACCCGAAGAACTGGTCCCTCGGATACAAAGCCATGGGGATGTTCTTTCTTTCGTACAACACCCTGATTATGTGAGTTACAATCATCCTTCCCTACACTCGGAATGTTTCAGGTCCCCAGGATTGACCCTCCTGTTTCTTGAATACCAGAGTTCTCTATTCAACCTCCTACACATCTGGCATTTCTCAAATTGCCGCCGAGTTTGGCGCCTCCACCACAGTGGTCACTCTGGGACTGACCATGTACCTGATTGGGCTTGCCATCGGGTCTATGTTCATGGCTCCATTGAGTGAACTCTACGGGCGAAAGCCCGTTTCTGTCGGCTGCCTTGCAATCTTCACAATCATGATCATCCCCTGCGCAGTCAGCAAGAACCTAGCCACCTTGATTGTGTGCCGCTTCATTGGAGCGCTTTTCGGCAGTGTGATGATTTCGACGGCGCCAGGTATGGTTGCGGATATCTCGCACGATGATCAGCGCGCACTGGCAATGTCGATTTGGAGTATTGGTCCCCTCAATGGTCCAGGTATGCGCAAATGTTCGATCTGAGAACTGAAGACCAGAAAAAGAAATTGACTAGAAATGCAGTGGTCGGTCCCATAGTCGGAGGGTTCGTGACGCAGTACTTGGGCTGGCGTTGGATGGATTGGATTGCTTTGATCTTGTCCGGGGTTGCGTTAATCCTTTCGTGCATACTCAAGGAGACCTATGGGCCCATTATCCTCCAGCAAAAGGCGGCCCGTTTGCGCAAAGAAACTGGTGAATCGCGTTGGTGGTGCCGTTACGACCAGAAGGCTAGTCTGAAGGAACTGCTGACGGTCAATCTGAGTCGTCCATTTGTCATGGCCGTCACTGAGCCGATCTGGTAAGCTGTTCTTTCTACACTTCCCCGATACGCGAGACTAACGTGGTACTTTCTACAGTATCTTCTGGAACATCTACATTGCCATCGTCTATGGCATTCTATACCTATGCTTCACAGCTTACCCCATCGTCTTCCGCCAGATCCGCGGCTGGTCTCTCGGCTTATCCGGCCTAGCCTTCTTAGGTATTGGAACTGGGTGCTTGATCACCATCGCCTGCGAACCGCTCATCCGCCGCATGATCAACAGCCACAAGATCGACCCGGAAACCGGCAAGCCCGCCCCGGAAGCCATGGTGTCGATCGTCTGTATCTCCGCGCTTCTGATCCCCGCGGGGGAGCTCTGGTTTGCGTGGACCGGCTCTCCGGCCTCGGTCCATTGGATCGTCCCGATCCTGGCGGGGATCCCCTTCGGTGCGGGTAACACGGGGGTTTTCATCTATGCGACGAACTACCTGGCGGGCAGCTATGGCGTCTATGCGGCGTCAGCCATGGCAGGTAACTCGGTCATCCGAAGTATCCTGGGCGGCGTGTTGCCTTTGGTGGGGACGTACATGTACTCGGGCATCGGGCCGAACTGGTCTGGTACGTTGCTGGGATTGTTGGAGGTTCTGATTGTCCCGATTCCGTTCGTGTTCTATAAGTATGGATACAAGATCCGAGAGAGGAGTACTCTCATTCGGCGGATGCAGGAGGACAAGAAGCATTTGGAGATGAAACGAAAGCGACAAATGCAACGAGGTGAGAGGGGGGCTGTGTCGGAGAAAACAAAGATGGAGGTTTAATTTAGAAAGGGATTTTTGCATTGAGAGGAGCATGCATGAATTGGAGAAAGAATCATACGCTCATGTGTTTTCCCCATAAAGAAATCTCTGCATGGCTGAAACCGAAGATTAGCGCATCGTGGGCATGGTCCAAATCTATGCGATGACCCCTACTCTGAAATCTGAGTGCAACGTTCAGACTTGCATAGCATGGCTCCGATCACCAGGGCATACGTAGATGCTGAAATTGGGCTTAATACTCCATCACCTCCACCTCCACCTCAAACCGCCCTCCTCACTCGCCGTTCAACCTCCAATGAGTCCCGAAGAATCCGCTCATACTCCCCCAACGCCACCGCGCCCGCCGGGATCACCAGCACAGCTTCAATGTAGATAGCCGGGAACACGGAGGCAGGGCCAGCATCCTCGGCATCTTGGCTTGGTTTTCTTCTTCTCACATACCCGAGCACAGTCACCCACGCACCCACGCGCAATAGCTCGGCCGTGACCGATTCTAGCACGGCATTGACGTCGACCAACACCGAGGCTGGCTCTTGCGGGGGTTTACGGTGGGGATAGTTGTGCTCCAGAACGAGGTGGCCTGTTCGGATTAGGTATGTTCTCACGCTGAAGAGTTGAATTAGCATCTGCTTCTACGGATGAGGTGGGATTGTGCGAGGTTTAAAGGGAACGCAAATGAATCATCCCGGATCTATATAAATTCTATACGGGAATAGTAGCTGCACATCAGGGAAAGTTCCGACGCACCAACCGAGAAATCGGACTTTCGAATCAATCGGGAGGGAGGGAAGATCCGAGAGAAAACTGCGGGTTGAAGGAAGGGGGGCGTTCATCCCTTCGACGTTTATTGAAATTTCATCGGACCATACATAGCTGGTGGATTTAGTTGGATTGATGCAGAACTTAAGGAAAGCCTGAGAAGATATCGAAGCAGCGGGAAATGACGTGGGCACGTGACGGTGACCTCCCCGATAGGCTTAGCGTGTATGTCATAGGGCCAAAACGAGGGGAAAACCAAACCACTGGGCAGGCGGATTATCATCCAACTTGGGTTCGTTGCCTTCTCACTCCTCCTCTTCTGCCTCCTGCACCGGCTTTCAACTCTAGACACTGTTGTGTACTTGGTCTTCTATTTAGTTCAGGCAGACTTACAGATCTCCTTCTCCCATCTTCCGACACTAACTCCCGGGTCCGATCGAGTGAGATCCACTTATTGCGACCTCATCCCACTTCACACCTCCTCGACCGCCTTCCCTCCCCCTCCAAGGAAACTCGCCGCTCTTCCCCAACAACCCACCCCTTCTCGAGCTTTTATATCGCGGATCGGTGTGAGACGCAGAATCTCATAGAGATACTCCGTCTTTCACACACATTCTAGACTCTCCTCTTCTCTACACACAGTCCTTATCAACAATGTGGTCCTGGTTCGGCGGAGCGGCCGCTCAGAAGCGGAAAGATGCGCCCAAGGAGGCGATCCTGATGCTCCGCGAGCAGCTGGACATGCTCCAGAAGCGCGAGAAGTATCTCGAAAGCCAGATGGACGAGCAGGATGCGATTGCGAGGAAGAACGTGACGACGAATAAGACCGGTATGTTCTTTTCCTTCCTGTGAATCAACGTCCGGGGAAACGGTCGCGGGAGAGTGGTCCAACAAATATGGAATGCACAGACAACTAATATGTTCTAAACCAACAGCGGCCAAAAACGCCCTGCGACGGAAGAAGAACCACGAGAAGAACCTCGAGCAGACGACCGCGCAGATCGTACAGCTCGAACAGCAGATCTACTCGATCGAGGCGGCGAACATCAACCAGGAGACTCTCAATGCCATGAAGGCGGCCGGTGCGGCGATGACGCAGATCCATGGCTCGATGACCATCGACAAGGTGGACGAGACGATGTACGTGTATACATATGTTTATTATGGTTGGAAGTGGCGGCGCAGCCGGGGGCTAACCAGTGGGCACTCAAAACAGGGACAAACTCCGCGAACAGCACCAACTCAGCGAGGAGATCGCCCAGGCCATCACAAGCAGCTCCATCACCGAACAACCGGACGAGGCCGATCTGGAGGCCGAGCTCGAGGGTCTGGAGCAGGAGGCGATGGACGAGCGGATGCTCAAGACCGGCACCGTGCCCGTGGCAGACCAGCTCAACCGGTTACCCGCCGCGGCCAACGGAGAACGTGAGTTCACTACTCCTCTACTTTCCCAGCAAGCTCAATCTCTGGAACACAAACAACTAAACCTCAAACCTCTAGTCAAAACCCAACCCACGCACATCGAGGAAGACGACGAGGAAGCAGAGCTGGAAAAGCTTCGCGCCGAGATGGCCATGGGATAAGTGGGGATCGGGGGGCGCTGTGCACCCCCCCATTCTTTGCTTTATTCTGTAATTCTGTCCCCCGTATCTTAAGAATATCTTGTGCCGTCTGCCCTTGCGCCGCTTCTTTTTTTTTTCCCGTGCTTTGCTCTTTCACACCATTTCTTATTTTTGTCTCTCTCTTTTGCGTCTTGGAGTTGAGCCGCGTTTGCGCTGCGTTTGCCCTTTTTTTCGCTACTACTACCACTACCACCACCACCACCACAACACTACTACTACATTCGCATGATGGAATGGAATGAATGAATCAATGTCCACAACTAGATACTATTGAATACTGCCTAAACCACTGAAAAAATTTCAAAATGCCCGTGCGCTTAGCTTATATTGAGTCCCCGCAAAGAATCTGCCTGCCGTGCTGCACCCACCTCCCCCGCGAGCTTGCCCGTTCTTCTGGCCTAATTTAAGACATATCATGCTGGAGCCTGGAGGCGTTACTCATCCTGCCTTAGAAAGTTGCTTTCTAGACTAGGTAGGTACATACTATCGAGCTCAGCTGGCTGGCGAACGGTCCATGGGACCTCGGGCAGTCGATCCGGTCACGGGTCGGACTGGTTCTAAGTACCAGCCTAGGCCCGACCATCTTCAAGCCCCTACCGCTTGCAAAGGATGAGATACACCAAGGTCAAAATTGTATCGCTTGGACATTCACAAGTGACTGTTCGTTAACTGCTCTTTATTCGGGATAGATGATCGAGAATGGTCGATGTTTTCCGAATGACAGGTGGAGAGGTTCTTGCGGAGAATGAGGTGGATGAAGTATAGGTTGGTGCCTGGCCGTCTACGCTCAGACATCTCCCATTCAACAGGCATCCCCCATGCGAGGTAGGCTGATACGTGAGAAAAAATCCTACTCCAGGGCCAGAAGGTAAAGACGACGCAAGTCAAGCTTCAGCTATCAGATTAAGAAAAGCTATTAATACACATTTCAGGGGGGACCCAATTGATCGATTGATATGAATCGGAAAGCGCCAACTCCAAGGAGGTGTTTACCCTTCTGCAAAATAAAAAAATAAAGGTGAAAAATGGGGGGCAATGAAAGAACCCATCCGTAAGAACGCGTGGAAACCTGACACCTCCGTCCCTGTGCCGAATTTGGATCGAATTTGTGAGTGAAAGGATGAACTCTCGGATATGTAAGGAGACCTGGGAAAAGAAGACGCCATTGCATGATCAGTAGTCGGAAAAGGAACATTTATCGTAATACTTTTTCGTCCGTCCCGGGCCAGCTATTTCCTTGCAATGCTCTCCAAACGCGATGGGGTATGGCTCAGAATAGCTAGCTATTCAATTTTGCCTGCAGGATTGGCCCTGGGAAGGGGAAGGAGAACGTGGCACACATCAAGGGAACCAGGCGTAGCTCTTGAGCGGATTGCTACGGGCTCCGTCAGTGGCCTCGCTGGCCCATTTCGACTTCCAATGCAATTCATTTGCGGCGGCATCAAGAAGAGCTTCCTGGCAGTCCGGCGGGAGTTCCGCAAGGATTTCCGGACTCATGAACTCGGCATTCTTTGGATCAGCGACGCTGAGGAATCCATTGGAGCCGACATCGTGGACATCACCGTCCGGGCCGGGAATGCCGAGACCTGAATGCGGGGCGGTTTCAAAATGGACATCGTGGATGGCGAAGCGACGAGAAAGAGCCATGGGGACAGAGGAGAATATGGTAGTGGTTTCAGGATCGGTCGTTTCGGTTGTTGTTACTGCCGTCGTGTCGCCGGCGTCATCCATCGATTCATCGGCTTCCCTATCCGCCACAACAGTTGACTCGTTGGTGTCTTTACCATTCGTCAACCTGAGGGTCGACATTCCCTGTGCCAGTCGACTCGCAAGGCGCGGGTCAGGAGGCGGTACTCGCTCCCAGCGAGCATGAGAGGGCTGCATGATCTTTGGGTACTGCATGAGGTTGGTGTGGATGTCATATTGACCATCCAGATTCATGCGGCGGGTCTGGGAGAGAAGGCTGTTGAAGTTGCTGTATCCATAAAATCAGCATCGTATGACTAGCCAAATCAAGCAACAAGAAAACGCATACCTTGCTTCGCGAGCGTGCTCAAGCATCCAATTGTCGCCTGTGACTGTGACCTTGCGCTTCTTTGAATCCACCACCTTACCCGTGGGCAAGGGGGCTGCGGGTGTGGCAGTGTGGTAGACGCTACTGGCTCCATGCCATGCGACATACTGGTTCTTGTTATAAGATTCTCCCGGGCCCGGAAGTCTGTCCTCGGGGACAGCGAGTTCACCTTCCACATCTCCCCGTTCTCTCGCAGCCTGGGTATGATAATCGTCGACGACCTTTTTACCTCCAACGATAATCTTGGCGCCAAATTCCCGAAACACGGATCTGGCAGTGACCACGCCGATAGCTCGACCTTTGTAGGAGTGTGGGATGATTTCTCTTTCGATCAAATCGCGCTTCGCGTCATCGTCGATGATGATCTTGTACAAGAACTTGTGTTTCTGGAAGAACAGGTATGAGTCCCTGAATCCGATGCAGCGGGCCGGCTCTGTAGACAACATGTACTTCCGGTCGCCACGGTTCAGAAGTGTGAAGACGCGAACTCTGTAATCTCGGCCACCCAGCAGATTCCCGCACTTGTCGACCTTCGTCTCACCCTCAGGGTCGTCGGGCAGGGCCACTTCATCGTCGATGACATCCATCATGTTTCCTTCCTTGTCGATTGGAACCTGCGTAACATGCGACGGTCCGCGATTTCGCGCCCAACGTCCACCGCTGGCAGCAGGTCGTCCTCGTCTCCTCTTGACAGGCGTGCTCACATGAATCGGCGCGGGGGCGGAACCGTCGTCGGGCGCATCCCAGTCTGGGGGGCGGTTCTTGGGGGGGCGACCTATGCGACGCTTGCGCGGGATGGCTGAGATGCGACCTCCAGTGCGAGTTGGTGTGTCGCCCCGGGATGGCGCGTTGGAATCTTGTGCAGGTGTTGCCGCCTCTTCGTCTTCGGGGGCCGGGTCCGTTGGGCCTTCCACATCCGGATCCTTGTCCGACGCATCGCCAGGATCTGGCATAGCAGGCGAGGAGCCACGCGACGGCGGTGCTTCGATCATTTCTTCGTCAGAGGCATCGGGGAGCGGAGGTGCGGCATTCCCTAAACGGAAATTAATATTCGCGCTCATCACGGATTCAATTTCGCACGCACGCACGCCCTGGCAAGCAGCCAAAGAAGAATTAGCAGGAAAGGCAGGAAGGGGAATATCATACTCATTGATTGAGCTGCTGCTTGGGCAGCCGCTCGAAGTTTGCGGGCCATCGTTGACTGACAGCGAGCGACCGTTTGGAGTGAATGGAAGGAGGGAACGGGGACGGACGCCAAACAGAGTAAGGTGGAGGAAGAGGCCGGGCCTTCGGACGTGCCTTTCCGCTGCCTGTCGCGCTAAACCAAGAGGGTGGTCGGACGCGGATCTTTAGTTTGGCCGAGGATGCTGTATATATCACGTGAGTCAGGCCTGAAGACCGAGACTCTTGCCTCAGGCATACATAAAATGCTGCCTTGCCACGTGCCAAAACTTTTTGTTCCCTTCCCCTTCCCCTTCCCCTTCCCTTCTCCAATTTTTTGCCCTTTTCCTCCACTTCTGCCCCCCTCAATGGCGCGATCCCATTGACACTCGCTGCCGAATGATGTCATCGCTTCCTTTGCCCCGTCGATCGCCGACACTTAATTAGCGCTTGCATTGAGTTCTGATTTTCCGGAAAACCTCCTTTAAAACTTATCTGCGGGCTTTCAATTGACATTTGGGCTCCTCCCCACCATGTGTTGCAGTATGAGTATGCGGGATTTTTCGCGGATGGCAAGAGGTGGTTTTACTCGGTATTATGAGCAGGTCCAGGAGCACTGCATAATGCTGCTGCTCAATGAGGGCTTGAGCAACCATCCAACGCTATCGCGATAAGGTAAGCACAGACATTAACTAACCACTGGTATCGACAAGGTACGTAAGAACGTATCGCCTGCGCTTCATCCCGGCAGCCAGCTTCACATGCTGTAGAGAGGAAAAGGCGGTGGACATTCTCTTTTTTGACTTTTGGACACTTTCTGAAACCCCTCTTACCCTTTGCCCCTCCCATCTGCCCCCATCTCCAACCCAACCCCACCATGATAGGGTGCCTCTTCTCCGCACGCGTTGAATATCAGATGCATCTCTCTGAGGGGGTCGGGGGGACCTCCCCTCGTGCAATCATGTTGATCGTGTTGAAGGGCGATCATGTCTTATCGTATACTGAGTACGCCGTAGTGTTTTATCTCTTCCACGGCGTGGTTTACTCCGGAGCAATGGATCTTCTTCTTCTGCTGCTGCTGCTGTTGCTGCAGCGTGTGGCCCGGCGATCGCGCTTACACAGCTTCTGCTGCAGGTGACCGGCCTCACTGATCACAGGTCGCCCTTGCCGACCCAAGCAACAACCCTAGGATCGTCAAAACGGCCGGTGGTGACACTGGGGACTGCGTAGCAGGATTTTGGACTAGAAGCCGGGAGGAAGAAAGTCTATCAGTAATTCTACATGGGCCATCCCTCTTGTTATTGGAGGCTGCTCAACAAAAGATATCGTTTCGATCCGCGGGCGCAGCTGCAAGCTGTTTTTCTTTCTACCTGCCTCCCGATAAAAAGTCTAACAACAATGCATTATGGAGTGATCTCTCCTCCTAGAGCGTGCGTGCGTTAGTGAAGACCAGAAAGTCAAGCTGACTGACTGCGTCTCTCGGCTGTCACTGCCGTCGAACCAGCTGTCTTGGGAGATCGACTATCCTGCTCCACTTTCCTCCCCCACGACCACTGTTGCGATGACGCGCGAAAGTCGGTAGCTTTGCAGTAATAGATAGATGTTGTATTGTGTGGGCAAAGCTTCCCCACTGATCATGTATGTATGTATGTACTATGCTCAGCGGCCCTGAAATTCGTGAGGTGCACATGCAAGGAGATGGTCAGCCCGGAAATCCCGCTTGTTTCCGATGTGGTTCTCTGGGTTTTTTTCACGTTTACGAGGTTCATTATCATCATCATCGTCGTCTTACTTTTGTTTAGTTGGGACAAGAACGACTTTAGTGGACAGAAGGGAGGGGGGATGCTGTTGCGCAACTCGTAGTTAACTTAGGGCATCTGACTAAGAAATTAGGAATGCACGGAAAGCCCGAGGATGACATCGACAGTAAACAGTAAAGCGAAGCAGACTCGACATCGAAGGCTTGCTTGTCTTGTACTGTACGTAAATGCGGCGCGGCATTGCGGCTATACTACCCCCGAAAATAGATTCATGTATGCTGCAGAGTAACCATCATCTCAGCCGGCAAGGCTCTGCCCTTTCATATTCCCATCTGAGATAATCCGGCTTTGACCGCGACCACAACAAACACGAGCTGAAAATACTCCGCGGAAGTGTGATGTCACAAAAAAAATCGCATCTCTTATCATACTAATTATCCCTGGTCGGATTTCTTCAGCAAGGTGAGCCGATTTCCGGTGGCTGTCACGGCAAGGGGAATACAGTACTCGGACGAGAACTTTACATACTTCCATGACAGCCAAGGCAACCACTTCAGGAAGCGAGACATTCCTAAGGAGGTAATCGGTCTACTCCCGGTCCGGTCGAGAGCTACTAGGGAAGTAAAATCCCCTTAAGTTAGTAGTCCATAGGCGACAACCCAAAGGTGACATCGGTGATGAAATGTCACAGCTTCCTGCAGCTCAAGTTAATAGCATCATCGCCAGCCAAATGATCGAGTCACCCATCCCCTCATCCGCCGACTAGAATCTCTCTGTCAATCAATCATCCATTTTCAATGACCTGCGTTGATAGCGTTGGTCGCCGAGGAGACCCCACCCCGTTGCAGATGCCGGCAAGGCAACGAACGGACGGACTGAAGGAGAAAGAGGAGAAGAGGGAAAGGAGGAAGAGGAGGAGTAGGTGGTGGTGGTGGTGGTGGTGGTGGTGTGTGTGGCGGGCGGACTTATCATCCGGAAGTTCTTAATTGTAGAACTTTAGGTCGCGCGGCGCTTAGCGGATAAGCCTGGGGGAGAAAAGCTATAGCATCGCTGGAGGAACCGGGGGTACAGTACGGAGTAGTATAGTTTGGATAGACTTCCTGTATCGCGGGGACCGTTGTCAGATGGTGTTGCCCAGAAAGAAGAATGAAAGCCCTTTCTTCCATGGTACTACTGTACGATGTATGGTGGAAGGAAGGAGGTACGAAAAGTCGACACCAGATCCAAGCAAATGTCAAGGAACAGATGGAAGATCGATCGCACACAGATCTGAATTGATACGTCCTGGGCTGTGGTTGAACGGCATCTCGATGATCCCCTTACTCGGACCGGTTACTACCGACCACACGCAGAGATGGTAGATGGTAAGGAGAAATATGGCAGACTTTCGAGAATGCCCGGTTCTCCCCCATGAACCATGGAGTGACGCTCACCGGGGCGGATAATCAGTCATCATTGATCCCAAATAGTCAAGAGGCAAATCATGCACCGAGTGGCTGCTCATCATCAGACCTCCTTAGAGTCATCAGCGGCTTGAAGCTCTTGCTTCTCTTCTCTTGCTTCTCTTGGCCGGACAATCAACGTTCGGGGTTCATATTTATCTTCAGATGACTCCCCCCCTCCTCTTTCCTTTCCCCGAGGAGTTCGATGCGGTGAGTTTGGTTTAGGATTTGATTTCCTGCTTGCTTGTCTGCTTGCTTGTTTCTGTCCATTCCGTCGGTTTCAGGCCCCATTTCGAACTACCAAGGCAGCTATTGTTTTGGGTCCATGATTCTTGTTCTTCTGCGGCTGCTAACTTACTTTGATTTTACTATTGCTCCTTTTACACACTATCATAACCATTACCGCTACTACTACTATATTATCACGGCTCCTTCTTTCTCACCTTGCTATTCATCTATCCATTGGCAAGCACTGGCAAGCACTGGCAAGCACTGGCAAGCACTGGCAAGCACTGGCAAGCACTGGCAAGCACTGGCGGTAATACCTAAAAGGACCATAATGTTGCTGCCCTGCGAGTCGGTTTGTGGTTGACTTCACCAAGTGGCTCCAACCCAAGCCCCCGACTCTATTTCTTCATTTGTCCAAACCACCGCCATCTCCACTCCGCGCGAGCCCTTTCGCCTTACTTGGTTGTGATTTGTTCCTGAGTCCCCAAAAGGTGGCATTTTGCCTCCATCATTAACTTATCTTCTCCTGCTTAAGGCAACTCCGCACTAAGGTAGGTGCAAGATTTGTGTTTCATTGCCGTTCAACAGCCCCTGGACTATAAGCTCTGTTACAGGCCAACAAACCTACAACAGCATATATACAACATTATTGCCCGCCTCATCAATGGCCTCAAAAATTCCCTTTTCCACCTTCTTTATCCTTCATGCATGATTGATTGTTTTCCTACTTGTAGCAAATTCCCGCCCGACCTTATTGTATACCCCAGCATCACCACCAGCATCACCACAAGTGTCTGCCTGCACTCGTCGTTGAGCGCGATATACTACCCTTCGACCATCGCCTGACTGTTACTTCTTCTATCTTCAAGTGTGATTATTCACCTGGTTCGTGGTTACCCCCTCACCATTGGTTCGATTTCCCCGTAATCCAGCCCATGCCTTCAATGATCTTAACCTTCTTTCTATTGCTTTTTTTTGTCCGCAATTTTTGAAGTTCATCCCCCTTTGGTATCCTGCAAGTCCCTGATCCATTCAGCGGCTTCAGCGGCACCTTGAGTCTATGACTGGCACTTGGTTCTTTTTTGTTTTTCCCTCCTCTTCTTTTTTGGGACAGCATGAACGCCACCACCCTTTGCTTCCACACTTATCACTTCCACATTTGCCAGATTCTTGAAGGGTGTGAACCATGAAAGATCTCTCTCTCTCTCTTTCTAACATTTGATGTGTTGGTATTTTTTGACAGGGTTATATAAATCGATCAGACGAGCAACCGACTCACGATTCATCTACGTACCCATCAACTACTTACTACTACCTACCACCCACCACCTACCTTTACCTTACCTGATTCAATCCCACTCACTGCACCAACCGAACCCGCTATCCGCCGGTGTCCGCCCGCCATTTGTCCATCTGGGCCTGATTGACGCTAAGGCTCCATTTGCAACCCACATTGACGACGGGCAGTAATTGTAAGTTCCAATGATTCATTTCATCCTCCTCGTGTCTTGTCTCTTGTCTTCGGGTTTCTTCAGCTCGCCCCAAAGCTGAGAGTGAGAACGAGAACCAGAAGAAAAAAAAAATAAAAAAGAAAAGGGACGAACTCATTGGGTTCCTTTCTGGGCGAGAAAAGAAAAAAGATCACTTCTTCGTTCTTTTTTCTCTCTCTCTCTCTCTCTTTTCTTGCCCTGTGGCATTATTATTCGCCCCCCCTCTTCCCCTACCTACCAAGCTTAGCCTTCTACCCTACCCTACCCAGTTCCCTTTTACTCACCCCCCCCCAATAACTAACTACAATTCCACTTCGAATTCCCCCCTAATCTGCGCCTGACTTCATCCGCCTCCGCCTCTTTCAACATTTTCTCTCGCTCGGATCCACTTCTGGCTCTTCTGCTTTTAACACCTTTCTACCACCCAACAGGTCATTTAATCCCGCCTTCTCTATCCTTCTACCCCTCCCCATTCTTCTCACATCGCCCTGTCATCCGAACCCGATCGGATCCAACATCCCGCAAATTCCCCTGGGTTATACTCCCCAACATCATCTCCCCGACAAACGTTTTCTAGCTAAGATCTCTTCTCCTACATCTTCCGGAAGAGAGATTTTTGTCGCTCGCTAGTCGGCCTCGACTCACCTCACGCTCCACTACGTCATCCTTCGCGTCGCAACGTCTAGAACGACGATCTTTAATTCCGGTGCGCTAGGCGGAGGACTTGGTTATCGGATGGGAACATAATCATGGCTGCTGCTCAGAGTGCAACCCAATCGCGCGGAGATGCGGAGATGTTGAAGCAGCCCATACCCCGGAGGTGAGTCTTCTACTATGGATACTTCATCCGCCACCACATGGTTGCGATCTCGCGATGAGGATTACCAAGGTTCGGCCTTTACACTCCGAACCTGAATGCCCTCATGCTACTCATTTCTTACATGTCACTTATGTTCTGCGTAATATTGCATGCATCATGAGTCAACCACGATAGGCCAACGACGCAAAGTCTTGTATCCTCATTGTCTTGGCTCACATCTGCACCGCCCTGAAGTTTTTTTCCCCCCCAAGCCATCTATTTGATCTCTTGTCACTCAGTCGTTGTGTTCTGAGGCGCTTTGCGGTTTTACTGCTTTCCGTGTCGCGGCCGATCCAACAAATCTTCATTTTCCTCTGCGGTGGCTAACTAGTTCTGTAGCAGCGGTGTGCAAGAGGAAGACAACCAAGATTCGATCGGTTCAAACAGTCCGACGCCAACCGGAATCTCGACTCCACAGCCCGATCTAGCAGATAAGCGTCTGCCCTCCCTAAGTTCCAGTTACTTCCAGGTTGGTTCTCCCTCAAATAATAATACTCGTCGCCCCAACACCCGGTGTTCTTCTTCTGAGACTCGTGCTTCCGCGTATTCTTTCCAGTCGGATATGTCCGCTGGAGGAGGTCGGGACTCTCAAACTTTTGGTCACAATTCCTCACCCTCGGACTCCTTTGTCTTGATGGAGCGCCCGGAGGTTACGGACACCAAGTTATCTGTCGCTTCGCCGGATCAGAATCTTGAGACGAATATGATAGTACCAGAGACATTACCCCCCACGAACCTACCTACACCCCCGTACCACTCCGCTTGTGCCCTTCTGCAGAAAGAGTCGGATGAGACTGGTTCTGGTTCTTTTACCTCGGACAGAGGCATGAGCTCTATTTTCACTACGTTGAAGAATTATCTCTCGCCCGCCGGGAGCATGTCTTCTTCCGAATCTCCAGCCCGTCGTCATACCTCCCTGCCAGTTTCCAGCGTCTCTGACGACCCTGTCCTTGCCACACACTTCTCCAACCCTTCTCTTCCTCCTTACATGTCAGATACCCTATGTTTGGCGGATGCTCCCCTACTCGAACACGAAAAACCACTTGTCTCCATAACTTCTGAGAATCTGGCGAAGCTAACTGGAACCGTGTCGGATCTTGTGCGCTTTAAGAACACACCCCCACTTACTCCACGGGCCATGTCCAACGAAGGATCGCAACCGGACAAGAAGCCGGTCACATCGCCTCCTCCAGCATCAATTCCCGTACCAGTCCAGTCCGGCGACGAAACAAGCTCTACCGACGAGCTTGCCGGGAAGCTCAACGAGGCCTTCCCCCCCGAGAGAGATACTCCGTCGCCGTCTAATGGCCCGCCCGTGGCACCACTGAAGGGCAAGCTGTTTGTCAAGATTTCCGAGGCCAGGGGATTGCGACCCGGATTTGACCCCTATGTGGTGTGCGTTTTTGAATGGAATGAAGCGATTTCGAAGAGTGCCAAAGAGGAAGAAGACGCTTCGCTGGAACGGCAGCAAAAGGAACAGGAGAGCTTGGAACCCGAAGCTGGACGGCCGATGGCGATCCCGATGAAAAGTCGACAGAGTAGCAACAACAGCGCGCTAGACGGTCCCGATTTGAGGGGTGGTCGGGCTCCTGTCACTGATCCTCATTGGAATCACGAAGCGACTTTGTAAGTTCATTCCGTGTTTTATGCCACATGGCGCTTGCATCCAAGTCTCCGACCATCGCTAACACTGGACAGCGACGTCTTCGGGGACGAGTCGGAAATTGATGTGTCCGTCTATGATCGGAGCAACCATGAAGATTTTCTTGGTCACGTGCGACTATGCATTAATCTGATGGAAGACAATAGCCGCCTGGAAGGGTGGTTTCCTTTGGCTTCCCGTGCGGCGGGTGACTCTCAGGTGTCCGGAGAGATCCACCTGGAGATGCATTTCGAGAAGACAGAGAGAAAGCAGGTGGGACCGAATGATTTCGAGATCTTGAAGCTTATTGGCAAGGGAACTTTTGGCCAGGTGTATCAAGTGAAGAAGAAGGACACACGGCGTATTTACGCTATGAAGGTTCTTTCGAAGAAGGTCATCATCCAGAAGAAGGAGGTTGCGCATACCTTGGGTGAGCGTAACATTCTGGTTCGAACAGCTATGGCCGCTTCTCCCTTCATCGTCGGGCTGAAGTTCTCCTTTCAAACACCCACCGACCTTTACTTGGTCACGGACTATATGTCCGGCGGCGAGCTATTCTGGCATCTCCAGAAAGAAGGACGATTCCAAGAGGCGCGTGCTAAGTTTTACATTGCCGAGTTGATCTTGGCCCTACAGCATCTTCACGACCACGATATCGTGTATCGTGATCTTAAGCCGGAGAACATCCTCCTCGACGCCAATGGTCATATCGCTCTTTGTGATTTCGGCCTTTCCAAGGCAAACCTCACCCAAAACGATACCACAAATACTTTCTGCGGAACAACCGAATATCTCGCCCCGGAGGTATTGCTTGATGAACAAGGTTATACCAAGATGGTCGATTTCTGGTCTCTTGGAGTCCTTGTTTTCGAAATGTGCTGCGGCTGGAGTCCTTTCTATGCCGAAGATACCCAGCAGATGTACAAGAACATCGCCTTTGGCAAGGTCCGTTTCCCTCGTGATGCTTTGAGCACAGAGGGAAGGAACTTTGTGAAGGGCTTGCTCAACCGGAACCCCAAGCACCGTCTTGGCGCCAAGGGCGACGCGAAGGAGCTCATGGCCCATCCTTTCTTTGACGATGTTGACTGGGAGGCACTGGGTCGCAAGGAGGTGATACCCCCTTTCAAGCCTGTCCTCAAGTCCGATACGGACACTTCCAATTTCGACCCCGAATTCACCAATGCCCTAGAGAACAACAACTCTCTGAATGACCGCGCAGCCGCTCTTGCCAACGGGCTGATGCCTGCGGGGACACCGCTGTCTCCCGGTCTGCAGGCCAATTTCAAGGGCTTTACCTTTGTGAACGAAAGCTCGATCGACCACCACTTCAAGAACGACACTGGCGACCACATGGTTGAGGATACCGAGACGTGGCCTCGGGCCCAACAGGTGTCAAGCAACCACATGGATCACCGTATGAGTGGCGTTCAGAGAACTGGTGAAGGCGGCGAGCCCGGGATCTTCAACGTTGATGATAATTTCGACATGTGATAATGGCCTGATGCATGGAACTGGAGTTGTGATTTATATCTTCTTGTTTTGTACATGCTTCTATGTGTGGAGATGGAATAGGCTTTAAAGCCTGGATTCCATTTGCCCATGCTTGCTCTCCAGGGATGTCTTTTATTTTATAGCTTCTTTTCTGTGAGTACTTCGGGGAACATCATGCTGTACACACCCAGCGGCTTTGCTTTTCCTGTTCTTATCCCTCTCTGCCTATTGTGTTAGCTCTTTTCTGATCTTTTCTATCATGTCAAATGGATAGATGGTTGGATGACTTTTTATGATTGATTGATTGAACTTTCATTTGTGAGTAGGACTTGCGGGTTTTTAGAACCACCGATGGTTCCTCATTCATCTGGGAACTGTCCGGTGTTATGCCCAGCATATCTGTCCACTGCATTGCTGGATGATCTATGTCATGAATGTTTCTTTTCTGGATGCTCTCTTGTTATGGCTTCTGTGATAAGCTGTTCACAAGTCAAGTTCATTGCTTCGGTTTTCCTTGAATCCAGGAGTTGGTCGGACAGACTCGAAGAGATCATGCAGCGGCGTTCCACTGTCGGGCAGCATGGCGCAGGAAAGGTCGTGTGCTTGTCTTTTCTTTGTGCTTTTGAATTGGCTAGGCTAGAAGAGCTGGTTGTCTCTTGAGGCAATGCATGTGCATAAATAATACATCAAAATACCTGACTGTCTAGATCAATCTGACCTTTCTCAGGCCTACTTCTACCTTAGTTTCCAATTACTGATACATCACCTTGTCCACGTGACAGAAACCTTGAGCCAACAGAATGGCTGGTGTTCCTGAATGACCGCAGCTCAAGCTCCCGAGCTTGAGTCCTTTCCTTCTCTCTCCTTTCCTTCCTTCCCCTCCCCGCCGCCCTGCGGAATGCTGCCCGTGTCCTCGGTGATCACAAACAACCTTCTTGAAACAACAACCAACCAAGCTGAACTGAACGCTTATCATCAATCTATTCTCACCCTGGGCAAGATTTGGCAAGGCATCCTCGCCGTCTTGCTGCGCGGGGTCGGATTCTGCGTGCCTGATTGAGCTTAGTCCCGGATGACGACGGGGTGATCAGAAGCACTTTATGTTACCTTCCCGCCTGCAGCTGCGCCAATAGTTTCCCTTTCACCATCCATCCCTGCGAGAGGTTGCAAAAGGACCCTGCTGTGGCGTACATATTCAATATCCTCCCCAAATTGTCCGGTCATGCGCAGTCACAGTCCCTGCCTCGGTCTGTTCTGAATGCAAGCAGCTGATAAGGACCCCTCTTCCCTGGTGAGGAGCTTTAAGCTTCCAGATGTGACGCTTGCTCGAATACACTCGATTCACCGACCACCATGGCGAATCTCAAGCTTGGCTTAGCCCTCGTGAGCAGCGTAGCGACAGCACTTGTCGTGCTGCAATTGTTCCTGCTGATTAGCAACTCCAACGTCAATCAGCCGGTCAGGGTGCAGTCCCGGCTGCAATGGAAACAGAGAGCGACCACGACATCTGCGGCAACTTCTGCGTCTTCCGCGGCGGAGAACGGGACCTTCTTACTTGGCGCAGGAAAGGCGGATATCACGGGGTAAATCGATGCAGTCCACATTCCCATCACGCAGAACGACTGACTGAGTCAATGTAGGCCCGTGGCGGAAGTCATCTTCAACGGCTATGCGAGCTTGGATCAGGTTGGCTCTGGCCTGCGACAAAGGATCTACTCCCGCGCTTTCATTGTGGCGAACCCACAGAACACAAGCGATACCTTCATCTATCTCGTACTGGATGCTTTGACGGGCGACACTGCTGTGCGGTATGGTGTACTTGAAGGCCTCGCCGCTTTAGGTGGCGAGTATACCCGATATGGAGAGCAGAACTTAGCTCTCACCGGGACTCATTCCCACTCCGGCCCAGGCGCATGGATGAACTACCTCCTTCCTCAAATTCCAACCAAGGGCTTCGATAAGCAGAGCTATCAAGCTGTCGTGGATGGTGTTCTACTCTCTATTCAGCGGGCCCATGAAAGCCTGGAGCCCGGGACTCTCAACTTCGGTTCTATTGATCTTGAAGACGCCAACATCAACAGAAGCCCTTATGCCTACGATGCTAATCCTGCAGATGAAAAGGCGAAATATCCGGCAAATGTCGACAAGACGTTGACACTTCTGAGATTTGATAGAGCATCCGACAGCAAAACAACAGCGGTGTTGTCCTTCTTCCCCGTCCATGGAACGTCTATGTATGAAAACAATACATTGGTCACTGGGGATAACAAAGGCGTCGCTGCGTGGCTCTTCGAAAGGAGCGTCCAGGACGATGAGAACTTTGCGGATGGCTTTGTCGCAGGGTTTTCTCAGTCTAATGTCGGCGATACCAGTCCAAATGTCCTCGGAGCCTGGTGTGAAGATGGTTCGGGAGAACAATGTAAGTATACGGACAGCACTTGTGGCGGGAAACCCGTAGACTGCCACGGCCGGGGGCCCTACTTCACCGAGAAAGATAACGGCGCAAAAAGCTGTTTCGAGATCGGACGACGTCAGTATGAGGCCGCAAAGACATTGTACAGCCAGCTGGACACGAACCCGACCAAGATTCTGCCTAACGAGGTCCGCTCGTTCCATGTCTACCGCGACATGTCGAACTACACCTTCCAGTCACCTTTCAACTCGAGCACTTTGACTACGTGCTCGGCAGCGCTAGGTTTCTCATTTGCCGCCGGCACTACTGATGGGCCGGGGTATTTTGACTTCACTCAGAATGGCACTGGGCCCGCAGAGTCCAATCCTTTGTGGTACGTCGCCCGCGCATTCGTCCACCAGCCGTCGGCGGCGCAGCAGGCTTGCCAGGCGCCTAAGGAAATTCTACTTGACGTTGGTGCTGTCACGCAGCCGTATGCTTGGACGCCCAACATCGTGGACATCCAAGTCCTGCGTGTAGGGCAGTTGTTTCTCGTCATTTCTACCAGTGAGGCGACTACAATGTCTGGCAGGCGCTGGAAGGAAGCTATCGCGACATCTGCGAAGGATGTGCTTTCTGTCGAGAATCCTCTGGTTGTTTTGGGGGCTCCATCGAATAGCTATGCGCACTACGTAGCTACAGAGGAGGAATATGGAGTTCAACGTTACGAGGGGGCTTCTACTCTCTACGGCCCGAACACGCTGGCTGCATATGTGAACTTGACCCTGACATATCTACCATATCTTGGGGACCTGCCCAATACAGCCAGTCTCCCATCACTGTCCACTGGTCTGGAGCCTCCGATTAACACAGAAAATTCATTAAGCTTTATCACGGGTGTGGTATATGATGGGTCCCCTGTGGGAAAAGCCTTCGGGGATGTTGTCTCGTCTCATGAAAATGCCACCTACTACCCTGGGGACACGGTCAATGTGACATTCGTGGGCGCAAATCCGCGGAATAATTTGCGGCAGGAATCGACTTTTGCCGCTGTGGAGCGACTTGATCCGAGCACAGGCTCTTGGGTGGTGGTCCGCAAAGATTCAGACTGGAATCTTGTCTACAACTGGGTCAGGACAAGCACAGTGCTAGGCTATAGCCAAGTTACTCTTCAGTGGGAGATCGAAGACGACTACTACAACACTGGCAATCCCAATTCGCTGCAGGCTGGGACTTACCGATTCCACTACTATGGGGACTCGAAAGCGTTGACCGGTAAAATCACTGCCTTTGAGGGAATAAGTGACTCTTTTATCGTTGCACTGAATTGAGGACAATCGCCATGTTCTGGTTCTGGATGTCGAGTTGTCGCCATGTCAAGTTGCGAATGCGGACAGAGGAGTCAAACAATATAATAGGCACTATACGAGCTACTGTACTAGTAGCCGAAGAAGACGATTCGTTCTGGGGCCATAGAAATGGGTTGTCTTGTCTATTTTTGTAGTGTCTCATCATAGTAAAACGTGAGGCTTTCCAAGTAAGCCATGTTTTCGGTCAATACTGAGCTCTGGTGGCTGTGTTGTTGATTCACTCCGATCTTATTCAACAAAACAAAATGATCGACAAGATCCTGTCCAATGCAACAATGCTGGACTGCCAATCAAGCCGGGTGGATGGTGCAACACTGCATGATGCATGGATTCTTTTTTTTGTTGTCGCGCGGCAACTCGTCTTTCTTCAGCCAACCACTTCATCTCCACTCAGGGCTTGATTGTCTCATCTCCCGCTGGACAAAGACCTGAATAAAATGGCCGGGCTTAAGAGATGGCTGTCCTCACCCTCCAAACACTGTTCTTTGCTGTCTTTGAGCCTTTCTTGCCATTGTCTCTCATTAATCGTTCTTGCTTGTTCATCACCTTTCGTTCAAGCCAGAATGGGTAAATAGCTGTTCTGACCCGATCTGCAAGCCATGTTGATTTCAATTCGCACCACGTCCCTTCTCTACAGTTTCGTTCTCTTGCATATTCCACCAACATTTATTCCCGAGTCTATCGCTTCGCATTCTACAAGATGCATCTAATCCACGCTGCCCTCGTTCTTTATGTCTTCGCCTATCCTTGCTCGGCCGGCCCGATCGCTCATTTACTTCACAAACCCAGGGACCTGGAGTCTTCTGGTGCATTGTCACAAGCCTCGCATGAATCTCCTGCGGCTGCAATTTCACTTGGGTCTCGAGACCTCGACGAAGGAGATGAAGACCTCTTGACCATCGTCCCTGTGACGCCTACCAATTTGCCACAGTCTACGTCTGCGACAGTCCAAGAAGCCTCCGGTTCCAGCGCGACAGTAGCCGGCATTTCGACTGACGAGCCTTTACCCACGATTGCCTCGACTGTTCAGCAACCTACATCTAGCACACCTGTAGCTGGATCAAGCACCACAGCTCAGGTAGACACGACCGGTTCCAGCATCGCTGTTCCAGAAACCTCCGTGGATTCCCAGACCCCAACCAGTCAGCAAATATCTTCTAGCACAGTTCTAGCTGAAGCAAGTACAGGTACACAAGGAGAGCCCTCCACTCCTAGTGTGGCTTTGCAGCAGACTTTGCCCAGCATAAGCGCCGTTGTACAAGAATCTTCGTTCACGCCTATTCCTACTGCTGATGTTCTTTCAACCAACACAGGCGCGACAAGTCAAGGCGATCTGACAAGCTCAAGTAGCTTGGTTGCTCAGCAAACAAGTACGAGTGCTATAACCGTAGGAGCCTCGCCAAGCTTCAGTGCTAGTGCCGTTGTTACTGCTAGCTCACATATAGCTTTTCAACAAGCCTTGTCAAGTACGAGCGCAGCTCTCTCAGAGACATCGCCAGGTTTCTCATCTAGTTCTCTTTCCAGTCCGATTGTGCCAACCGCGTCTGTCTCAAGTCAAGCCGTGCAAGACAGCTCAATCCCAAGCGCAACAGACGGACAAAAAGGGAGTTCAAGCGTGGAATCCTTTTCCGGAACAGCTAGCACAGGACTGCCAATGCAGGAAACTTTCAGCTCAAGCATGGTGACTCCGCAAACCGCCCTCGCCTCAAGCCCGCTTTTCCAGTCTCCTACATTGGCTTTTACTGTCATTGGGTCCTCCGTGTCCGCAACCACTCAATTGTCCTTTACACCTGCGGTTTCGCCTGCGGTTACACCTACGTCAACTTCTGTCTCTAGAAGCTCTGCGGAGGGCTCGGCCTCAATCGTAGCAGAGACCACAAGTTCCTCTGGCCCGTCGATCGGTGTCATCGAAACCTTGCCTGGATTCAGCACATCCACCTCTACATCTCAGGCTACCCCTGACTCAGAATCCTCAACTGAGACATCAGGCTCTTCCAGCAAGAGCAGTGTTGCCCAAGCAGCAACCTCAATTATTGCCCCTACAGAAGCACAAACAAGCGGACAAACGAGCACTACCAGCGGTGTCTCAGAGATCACGCAGGTTTCTCAAACACAAATTCAAGTCAACTCGTCTCCTTTCATTGGCGTGATCCCCGCCACAGGGACCGTAACTGAGACCGAGCCCGAGGAAACGCAGGTAGTCGTCATTCTGGTCACTCCTTACCCGTCAACCACGCTGTACGAGACTTCATACCTCGCGTCGGAGTCAGCCACTATCTCTGAGTCCGACGTAGATGCTGTGACGCCTACCAATACAGGGCTCACGGGTTCTACTCCATCCCCTGAGCCCAACGAGCTCTCGACGCCTTTGTCTACAACTCCCACTAATACTGTCCAGACGACAAGTTTAGTTCCTACCACCACTCCGGAACCAACCTCCGACCTCACAACTACAGTACTTCAAACTTCCACAGCTATAGAAACTGCTAGCGCGACCCCTGATATCACAACAACCATTCATCAAACCATAACAGCCTTCGCGACTATCACCGCCGTCCCCACCCCAACAACTGAAGAGACCCACGATGTCACGACCATTCAGCAAACCTCCACGGCTATCGAGACGGTCATCATCGCTATTCCCACCACCGCTTCAGAAGCAGAATTGTCTCAGAGTACAGCAGAGGCAGCAATGACCACCTCAATTCCACAAGGAGACGATCCCGCACAAGACGGTGCCTCTATCATCACCGCCAACGCAGAGTCTACCAACTCCGTCCCAGCCACCTCCCCAGGAGATAATATTATTAAAATCGTCCCGGTTACCCCGTCTGGCTTCTTTACTGTTACTGAAACTGCAACGGTGACCACCACCGAAAAGGAGACGGTGACGGTGACTGAGCGGGTCAAGGAAACAGTGACTACGACTGTTGAAGTTGGAGGATTTTAGTTTTGTCCTTTGTGGGGGTCGGTGGTTTGTTTCATTGCAGATTGTCTAATGATAAGTTCAGAATATAGAGCGAGCCTCCATTCCCCGAAGTCCCTTGTCTTCATTTCTCTTTCTTTTCCTTCATGTCCAGCTAACAGGAAATCTCTTACTCCTACACATGCTAATGGTAATAAATGGCTAGGATCAGTAATTTCGAGTTATAGGAAGCTATGGAGTCTCAACTTACACAGACCACGCAGGAAATTGAGTGTATCTTAGTTTAGATTGAGAAAGAGCTACGAGCAGTTATACAAAAAAGCTGCATGAATCCACAGTAGGTGGACTGAAATATTTCTGATTAGAGAAAGCGGTGAAAGTATCTCCGTATCGATAGCCCACAATCTACTTCCTTATCGATAAGGCAGACCTGCTTGGCGCGTGATATGATGATGCCGCAGCGGCAATACTTGGTCTGTTGACAGTCGCCTAACTACTTCATCCATCTTCCTTCACCCTCGATCCATTGCTCTTTCCCACTTCGCACGTGTCTATCTGTCGCGGGCTTTGTCTCGTGCTTACAGCAATTGGGAATGTCTGACAGAGCATGGGATCACAGTAGAGCAGCGTGGCTGTATCCTCTGCGTGTATGTCGGGCTATTTTGCCTCCCTTTCCTGCTGCCTATTCCGCATTCACATCACTCTCTCCAGCACAGTGGACTGACATAGACCATTTCTCAGGGAATCTACTTCACCTTCTCCCACCGATACCTTTGGCCGTTGTTCAGGGCTCGGTTGATTCCAATTGTCCTGCTCTCGGCCTTCATCTACGTCCTGCTATTCCTGTTTGCGTACCTGCCGCAAGTGGCCTTCCTCGCTATCTTCCAGGGAGCTGGCGCATGGGTTAGTGGCGCGGTCCTCGTTCTCGGAGAAGGGGCCGCGATCGTGGCGGTTCTGTTCGAAGCCTTTTTCGTCGATGAAACGCTGGTGGACATCTTCGACGCGGTGCTGGTGAGCGAAGGCCACGGCGACCTCGTGAATGCCTCGCGGGTCCTATACCCGCAGGGCGACGATGTCGTCCAGCGACTCGGCAAGCCCACCCAGAGCGCCGTCTATGCGCCGTTCTCCCTGCGACAGATTCTGGAATTCGTCGTGCTGCTCCCGCTGAACCTTATTCCCTTCCCAGGCGGCACCCTCATGTTCCTCGTGTTGACGGGCTACCGGGCGGGGCCCTTCCACCACTGGCGCTATTTCCAGCTGCTGGATCTCTCGAAGCAGCAGCGGAAGGAGAGGATCCGTCGCCGGCAGTTGCAGTATACTACGTAAGTACAGGACCTTGACTCTTACCACCAAGCAACCCTGGATCCCTCGGGCGGACGGTGCACGCCGCCCTCTCGGAGGAAGGATCCACCGACTCGGATACTTAATTAACCCCAACCCTAGATTTGGGACGGTCGCCCTGGTGCTTCAGCTAGTTCCAATCTTGTCCATGTTCTTCCTCATGTCGACCGCGGTTGGGTCGGCACTTTGGGCAGTGGAGCTGGAAAATCGACGCGATCTATTGGGCAGGAGGCCTGGGCGAGATGGTGTTTACCGCGACGACGATCCTTTGATATGATGTGGGCGAGCGGTTCGATGCATGTTTGTTTTTGTCTTTCCTTTTTTTTTTCCCCAGTCTTCTTTTCTGATGTATGATTGATTGATTAGGTATGACTTTTAATATATGAGACTTTTTTGTGAGGCGTTTCTTTTACTCTAATTAATCATCACGCCCAGTTGATGTGCATCTTGGCATTAGTCTCGGTATTAGCACTTGTATATTCGGTTTTGTTTCCAATTTTTCCCTTGTGTTTATGTCAATAATAATTTGGGAGATTTATGTTTTTTTTCCTCTGTTTTTTTTTCTTTTTGTGTTATTTATTTTCTCGTGTAAGGGAGAGGGGCTTCAATACACCAAACCAACTTCTCATACTGCCTCGGCTCGGAAAAGCCGAGGGAGAGAATGGCTAATGTTTCCATTGTTCAGAGTCTAGTCTCACCGGGGAGGAGGGCGCTCATTCCTCCCAAAAGCTTACAAACTCACCCTCCATCTGGACGCACCGTTGCCTGCAGTTTCAGCGGGATTAAGCAGCAAGGTTGATGACCTTAACTTCTTTTAGGGGCCGGTTAGCGTGCGGGTGCAGAAGACCAAAAGGGAATCTCCCCCTGACGGCAAACTCTACCGGGGCGCCGGCGGCCGACTGTCCACCGATCATGGATCCCTCATGGATCCTGGATGGATCATGGATCACTTTATTCACTGGGCTTTGCCGTATCGACTCACCCGCTATTCCGATCTCCCTCTTTGGTTCAGCCAGTGGACTGCCAGCCCTGCCATACAGAGGCACGAACCGCAATCTATTTTCCGAAGACAGTACTCCGTACACAGGGCAATCTACATAGTATGAAATGAGGATGAATGAGTATTGCCTGTTGAGTAGCACTCTTTTCATTACGCAGTTGGTCGCTCCCTGCTCCCTGCTCCCTGCTCACTGCTCCTCCATCATAGGTCGATAAACTGTGACGTATACGTACCAAGCATTCCTCATCTTCGATTTCTCCTCTTCCACGTGGAAAACGCACAACCACGTTTCAAAAAAACATGGTGCTTCCTTGTCCTCGGTCGTTTCACCATCTCATCCCCCAAAGTTCCCAAGAACGAGAATCAGAAACACTGGTCTATGACAGGGGTCAGCTTCTAGAACCAACCAAAATGGTCATCCACCTAGTACTGAGTACTGAGTACTGTGTGACTGTGCAGAGTACCCTCCGGTAAATCCCGGCGGTAAATCCCGGGTGATCGATGTGGTTTACCATTGGGCTACCATTGGACCTGCACTTTTCGATCGACGGCGGAGTCGACCCAAGTTAAAGTACATTCCAGCCAGTCCGCCTAAGCTTGTCGTCCCAAAAGGCCCCAAAATTCTACCTCCACCTGGGCGGGGAATCTTTGGGTCCGTGGTTAATCCTCTTCCCATGCGTCCGCGTCCTATCAATTCCATTCATTTCATGAGGTCACTCCGGGGTCACTTTCTTCACTTTCCTTCCCTCCCGTGGCTCACTGGCCTCCCTACATCTTCCAGGGAACCTTCACTCAACGGCTTTGTGGTCCTTCTAGACGTGTTGTCAGCCTAGACTATTTCCCAATTTTCGATGGAGACTATACCCATATCTTTAATGATCTAACCTCTATATGGTGATCAACCCTTCATTTTACCTCATCGGAACGGGGGACCGTTATACTACTGAGTCTAACCCACTGCTCAATCTTCCTTCTCCCCCCCCCCCTCTCTCCCTCCCTCCCCACCTCTCCGGTCACTCCTGCTGCCACTGCCAGGTGCAAGAACAATATTATTAAACTAACGGGTCATCGAGGTCAACCTAGTGTCCAAAACCCGCTGCCCACTAATACTTTTTGCATATAGCCTAAGAGCCTACCCTTACCGACTAAACCGTGATTCGTGTTGTGCCCTTCTCCGGATCTTCTTCATTAACTAGCTACGTACTACTACTCAATCTCATCTCATCTCATCTCATCTCGCATCCGCTCCATCCCGCCCCGTGCCCGACAGCGCCGCTGCAGCATCCGGCCAAGCCACATTTTGCTGGGTCCGTAGTATGCGAGCGCCGCCTGGTCACTGTCGGGAGAAAAGCGACCAGCGTGCAGTTTTTCAGGGTCCACGCCCACAAAGCATGGAAAGGCTCAACAAGCTCGATTTGCATTCATGGACCAACGAACCCGCCTGCGGAAGGCGTGCGATGCCTGCAGCATTCGGAAAGTAAAGGTACATCCATACACCTACTGGTCCGATGTTCGATTTTGTATTTGGCAAGAGGTCGATTATGCTGATTTGCGTTGGGATTGACCACAGTGTGACACCAGCGGACCACCCTGTCGGTCATGCGCAAGCTTGGACATCCCCTGCACGTATGAGCGGCCAAGCCGTCGTCGGGGACCGCCAAACCGGCATGCTGAAGCTTTCAAGAAGCGAAAACTCGCTGAATCTCCCTCGGGTTCTCCAAGCCCATCGGATGCAACCTCGCCTATTCCCCCAACCCCTGGGGGAGGCGGCATCCCACCCTCACTTCCCTATCCCGCATCACTGGAAGCCATTTGTTCGATGCCCACCATTCGGCTGCTGATTGATGACTATTTCACCTATATTCACCCCTTAGTTCCGATCCCTCATGAGCCCACGTTCCGCGCCGCGCTGGAGCGGCGAGAGGATCTTACCAATCGCACCTTTCTGGCCCTCGCGGCCGCCATGATCGGGACGTCGGTCGCGTCTTTCCCTCGGAGGCCGAAGCGTCATCTGACGACAGATGCCGAGAAGGCGGCGTTCCCGCACTCTATGGCACTGGTTAAACGGTGCCACGAGGTAGCCGTTCAGGCTCGAGGTACCGGATACCTCGATCGGACCGCGACCGTGTATGATGCCGCTCTCAGCTACCTTCTCGGCCTCTGCTCCTGCTACGCTTGGCATATTCGGCGATGCCGTGTATATTTTGCCGAATGCCTCACCATGCTCCATGTGTATGACCTTTACCGCCACTCGAATCGGCTATCCTATGTCACCATCTCCAGTCCCCAGTCTGCCTCGTCGCGTCTTTCTCAGGAACCCAACGGTAGCTCCGGAGAAGCCCAAGTCAACATTATCGAGCGGGAACTGGGACGGCGGTTGTTTTACGTCGTCCTTGTCGGTTATCGCACGATGCAGCAGTTGGGCGGAGGCGACACCATCATTCATGTCCCCCCTGAAACCCCGACAGAACGCTATCCTCCTCTCCCGCTTGAAGTCGACGACGAGTTTATCTATGCCACACACTTCGATCCCCAGCCGTCCAATCGCGTGTCGCGCTTGGTGGGGTTTATTGCCAACATCCGCGTGATGAGCTCCTACAATCAGCTCTCGGCTTGGGAGACGGCCTTTGGTAGCGGCCAGATTCTGGAATGGGAGCGGCAACGCTCTCTTCTGTGTCAGTGCCTGCAGAATGCCAAGATGGCCTTCAATGAGCTTCCACGGGAGCTGGTGATAGGGGGAATCCATAGCCCAGCATCCACCAATGGACAAGATAGCCCTAGCCCACTGTCCAGCACGAATGACTCGCGATCTTATAAATGTCACATACAGTATGAGATCCAGAAGGCGAACATATATGCCAGTCAGCTTGCTGTACGGTCTTATCTGGTGGAGAAATACTGGTCCTTGTACGGCGCTGTGAAGATGCACCAAAAGCCGACCGAGCAGCATCCTTCTGGCAGTCCTTCGGTGGCTGTTAAGACTGAAGGGGGCCAACCCCATACCCAGGCGGCCATGGACGCGGATGCCCAGTCCGACTACATCGGAAGGACTATGGCTGAAGAAAGACGACTCGTGATTCGGGACTTGTTCGCATTACTGCAATCGGTCAACGAGGTTAATATGGAGCCTAACGGCGCGAGCTTTGTAGGTGTTCCCCCTCTTTCCTTTCCCGTCACAGCTCAAACAAATACTCATCGGCTATTGGAAACAGACGGCGAAAGTGCGCCAGGTTGCGTCAACCCTCCTGAATTTTTCGAATCCGAATGCCACCTCCACGATAAGCGGACCACAACCCCTCACCAGCGCCGAAGTCGAGTCATACCTCCGCGCCTTTATTGACACACTCATGCGCCTCGAAGGCTTTGGGTCGACCGATTCGAGCAAGGCTCGACAACAACCAGACGTTTCCGGACGGTCCATGAGTTATCTAAGCGACCACGACCGGGACGAAGAGGAGCTGCGGCAGTGGGCCGGCATCAAGGAATATCAGGCCAAATTCGCCGAAGAAGGGGGGATGGCTTTTCAATTATAGAGTTTTCTTGCGTTGTTTGTCCTTGACTAGCACTGTTTGGTGATTGATTGAGATGTTTTTCGTTTTTAGCATGTTGTGTCCAGCGGAGTTCGGTGGAGTTTTGCTTGAACTGATTTCTAGGGGGTTGATCGGGTTGTATGTCTGTCTGTCTGTCTGAATTAGCGGCCTGCTTGTTGACATGTTTACTTGTGCATATGCATGGGGTGTTTGTAATAGTATGGACCAACTATTGGGTGGTGTGGCTGTGTGCTTACTTTCTTTGTTGTTGGCTGGGTTTGGGACAGTTGTGTTTACGTTTGGATGCATATACAAGTACAGATACACCGTGGCTCATACTCTATAACTTAAGAGAAAGTATCGACCATCAAAACTGCCCGTGTTTCCTCATAATCTCGCTAAGTACGTTTTCATTGCCTCAGGCGCAGGAAAATTACCCGAGCGTTGGCAATTGGAAACTCTAGCCTAGCTTATCGATAAGCAAAAGGCGGTCAACGGCCGCCTATAAGAACGAAAAATTTCTCCCCCCTCCGACTTCTTTCTTTTCTTCTTCATACATATACTGATCACTCCTCCCTATTCACTTCGAGAATCCTTTTCCTGTGGGTTCTTGAAGGGGAAATGGGAGGTCAGAGCAACCTCTGCTGACTTACCCCGGACTCTTCTCTCTACCTTTGGCGTGGAGCGTTTGGAAATTACTACAGCGGGACATTCACCTCACCTTTTTTTCCATTGCCTTTTTGCCTTCTGGTTCTGGCTTGGGCTTGACACAGAAGGAAGAAGGGGACTAGAAAAAAACATCGTGCATTTTATTGGTAGCCTTTAATTATGTCGACGCACTCGGCCAGCCGACGAATCGTCGCCGTAGGCTTGACCTCAGGCAGTGCTCGGTCGGTCCACCCCGCCTGGTTCTGGTCGCGATCGACCCAGATCGTGTTCAGGCCTGCACTGCTCGCGCCGGCGATATCGAATGGATTCGCACTGATGAGCCAGATCGTCGCTGTGCTGCTGCTGCTGCTGCCGCCGCCCGTGCCGGCTACTTGCTCCCGCAGATGACTGTAGGCCGCTGGGGCGGGCTTATATTGTTGTAGGGGATGCACACTGATGATCTCCATGTTCTGTAGTTGCAGCTGCTGCAGCTGCGGCGGTGCGTGGCTGAGACAGGCGCGGACCATGTCCACGGTCCCGTTGGAGAACACCACCGGCCTGATCCGCGCGGTGGCGCTTATCTTCCGGAGGGCTTCTTCGACGTCCGGAAAGGGTTGGAGGCGATCGTAGGCCGCGAGAACCCCGTCGATGGCCAGCTCGTCCAGGGAGCATCCGGTGTCGTCGAGCGCGTGCAATAGAGCGTTGCGGGTGACTTCGTCGAAGGGGAGATAGCGTCCTGCAGTCGTGGGTTCTTAGATCGGTTTGCTTCGGACGGTATTATTTCCAGTAGTGCATGGTGCAGGGATCAATGATGAATGGAGGTCTCGTACCCATGCTGTTCAGCCGCCAGGTGTACTCCAGCTGGTAGCGTCGCCATGTCTGGGCCACGGTGCGCGCGCGCTGGGCGTCTCCCCGGAAGTGCTGCTCCAGCTCGTGCGTGGCCGTTTCAAGGGAGAGTAGGGTCCCGTAGATGTCGAAGGCGATGACCACTTCTGCCATGGTGGGTTGCTGATGAGGATTGCAATAATGCAGGAGGGATTTCATTCAGTTCAGAGTTCAGGAATGTTGGAGCAGAGTCAGTAAGTTAGTAGAAGGATGGGAACAAGCAGCCTCCCGCCGCGGATACCAAACCCCACAATTTGATGATGTCAAACTATCTTCATCGCATTTCCGCCGTCGCCGCCACCTCTTCTTTTTTTTGTTCGGTACAGTACAACGTTGTCTTCTACTTCTAGTTTCCAGCATCGATGACCGCCTCCCTCAGCACAGAGAACTACCAGGTCTTCCGCGAGTGCCTGTCCACGGCTATCGTGGAGAGATTCTCCACCCCCGCGCAGCCCAAGAAAGCTCGTCGCACTCGCGGCGCCGTGTCGCAGCGCCAGAAGACGCGCAAGGAGACTGCGGGGACTTCCGCTGCTGCAGCTGCAGCTGCTGACGCCTCGCAATCTCTCCCTGACCGTGCGAGTCCGGAGGAACTGGCCGAGTTTATTGATGTACGTGGACTTGTGGATTGGTGTTTGCTTTCCAGTAGCACGCTGTGTGGCATGGCATACCCAGACTCACTCAACACTCCGCGGGCACTCCATGCATGCCTTCACATCCATGGAACAAGAATACCAATGACCCATCAGAAGCCCGCGAAGCATGACAATCACAATCACAATCACAATTACAATTGAATTGAACCTAACAGAGAAGAAACAGTTCCTCGCAACCGAAACCTTCCCCGCCCTGCCCCCCTCCATCCAAACCCTAACCTACACTCCTCCACCACCACCAACAACAACAACAACATCATCAACGACAACAACAACAACACCTACCCCCTCCCCCTCAGAAACCGACCCCCAAACCCTCGCCTCAACCCTTTGCACCACCACCCTCCCCGCCACCGTCCACGACACCCTAACCACCTACGCCATCCTCGCCGACCAACCCTCATCCACACCCTCAGCAGCAGCAGCAGCAGCAGCAGCAGTAGAAGAAAACGAAGAAGCCCTAACCACCTTCTTCACCCCGATCCTCACCGAGTACCTCGCCGCCGTGACGCGCCCGCCCCCGGTCTGGGCGACGACCCGCACCGACAGCTGCGAGATCTGCGGCCGCGACTGGATCCCGCTCAGCTACCACCATCTCATCCCGCGCAGCGTGCACGCCAAGGTGACCAAGAAGGGGTGGCACCCGGAGTGGATGCTCAACAGTGTCGCGTGGCTGTGTCGCGCGTGCCACAGCTTTGTGCACCGGATGGCGAGCAACGAGGAGCTGGCCAGGGAGTGGTTTACTGTGGAGCGGATCTGCGAGCGCGAGGATGTGAGGGTTTGGGCGGGCTGGGTGGGGAGGGTGCGGTGGAAGAGTCGATAGTTCTTTTGTCCCGAGCGGGTGGTTATATGGGATTGGGAATGGGATGGGGATGGGGAAAGTGCTGAAGTTGAGAGTTTGATATATAGGTCACTCAGTATATATACACGTGTGGACAGCCCGGACTTGATCATGAGGTGAGTGAGGTGTAGGTATGCAAAAGTTGTGTTGTCTATGTGGTATCCGGATATTTAGACTAATATACAAGAATCAACCGTGCCCCCTTGTTTTCGCATCAGACATGCTTTGCGGTAAACAATCCCCTAATACAATCGAATCCGTGATAGTACAGAATAGGCAGATCTAAAAATACAGCCCCCCCCCAACCGAGCACTACAGATAGCGCTTCTCGAAGATCTCCTCGTAGCACTGCACATGGTCCCCGACCTGGAAGTCGAACCAGCCCTCGAAGGCCATGCCGCACTCCGTGTCCTTGCGCATCTCGGTGACGTCCTTCTTGACGTTCTTGAGCGAGGCGATCGTGCCCGTGTAGATCGTCTCCTGGCCGCGCAGCACGCGCACTTTCTTGGTGCGATTGATGAGCCCGTTGCGCACGCGGCAGCCGGCGATCTGCATGCGCTCGCGCCCCTTGAGCTTGATCTCGAAGATCTCGCCGATCTCGGCCTCGCCCGTGACGCGCAAGGTGACCAGCGGCGGCAGGTGCTCGCTCAGCGTCGCCTTGACGTCGTCGATGAGCCGGTAGATGACGTTGTGGTCCTTGATGGCCACCCCGCGCGACTCGGCCATCTGCGTGATCCGCGGGTCGATGGCCATGTTGAACGAGATGACGTGCCCGCCCGCCGACGCCGCGTGCTCGATGTCAAACTCGCTCACAGGGCCTACCTCCGCCCGCAGCACGTTCGCGTACACCTCGTTGTTGCCCACCGCCGTCACCGAGTTCAGCACCGCCTCCGCCGACCCGTGCACGTCCGCCTTGATGATGAAGTGAATCGGCTTGGGGCCCGATTGGGCCTCCTTTTGGTCCAGTCCGGCTTCCTCGAGGCGTCGCCGCTCCATCAGCTCGCGGCGGGCCTCGTTCATCGCCGTCGTGTCCTCCCCTAGCTTCGAGGTTTCGGCCCGCTCGATTCGGTATTCGACGACGGATTTGGCCTGTTGCTCATGCTCCGCCTGCAGGAACTCCGTGCCGGCGGTTGGCTGCTCGCGCCACCCGTCTACCTCGACCGGCATGCCGGGGGTAGCTTCTTTGATGGCGACCCCGGCCTCGTTGCGCAGGGTGCGCACCCGCGCCCAGGTTTCGCCGGCCACGATAATGTCCCCGACGCGCAGGGTGCCGCGGCGGATGAGCACGGTGGCCACGCGCCCGTAGCTCTTGGTCGTGCCTTCCACCACCCATCCTTCGACGTTGCCGGTGGGGTCGGCGCGGTGGTCGAGCACCTCGGAAAGAGTGATGATCGCTTCTTCAAGCTCCAGCATGCCGGCACCGGTTTTGCCGCTCACGCCAATCGCCTGCACGTCACCGCCGAAATCCTCGACGTGGACGCCGTGCACGGAGAGGTCTTGCTTGACCCGCTCGGGGTTGACGCCCTCCTTGTCCATCTTGCTCATGGCCACGATGATCGGCACGTTGGCCGCCGTGGCGTGTTTGATGGCTTCGATGGTTTGCGGCTTGACACTGTCGTCCGCGGCCACGACCAGCACGACGATATCGGTGATGTCGGCACCGCGGCGACGCATGTCCAGGAACGCCGCGTGACCCGGGGTGTCGAGGAAGGTAATCGTCTTGCCCGAGGGCATGGACACGGAGAAGGCGCCAATGTGCTGGGTGATGCCGCCGTGTTCCGAGTCCACAATCGAGGACTTGCGAAGCCAGTCCAGGATCGTGGTCTTGCCGTGATCGACGTGGCCCATGATCGTCACCACCGGCGGCCGGGGTGGCAGGCTCGATTTATCTTCGGGCTCCGGCGCGGCGGTCAGCTCGTCCTCACCGGTGTCAAAGATGGGCTCGAAGTTGTACTCGGCGGCGATGAGCCCAGCGGTTTCGGCATCCAGAATGTGGCTATGCGTGACGTCCTCGAAGCCCATCTCTTCCATTCGCTGGATGAATTGTGCCTGTCGCACACCGATGATGTCCGCGAGATTGCTGACGCTGATGAACTCGGGCAGATATAGAGGACTGGGCTCAGCGACTTCCGCCTCGATTTCTTCTTTCCGCTCCTCCCTCTTCTTGCGCTTCTTGTCCTTCTTTTGTTGACGACGTCGCTGGTAGTCTTCCGTATCAAATTCATCCTCATCCGCGAACGTGAGGGGTTTCGCGCGACCCCCTCGTCGCTTGAAGCCCCTGTCAGATGAGTTTCCCACTTCCTGCCCCGCACTGAGCTTCTCCAATGCGGAGGTATCCCATGACCAGTCGTTGACGGACTTTTGTGGTTTGTCTTGCGTCTGCTTTTCCAACTCCTCCTGCTGCTGTCTTTGCTCTTCTTCATATCTCGTGGCATATTCGTCCAAAGCCTGGTCTCTCTCATCCCACGATGGTGTACTGCTGCTGTCCAATTTTCGAATGGTCAAGGGCTTGTTCGACTGTTCCGACATTAGCTCAGGCCTGGGGGCCCGGCAGCAAGGGCAAGCCCTCTCCGTCCCGGGGCAAAGATAATGGCAGTCTGGGCAGGTCCAATCCACCGTCTGAAGGTGCTCGGGAATGTGATCGTAGCGACTGCGCCTTGGCCCATCAGGCCGAAAACGTCTAGAATCTTGCGACACCATGTCTTCGGAGGAGCGCCAATTGCTGTCATACCGATCGTTCGTTCGCCGGGAGTCGAAGCGATCTCTGTGCGACCTGAAGCCACCGTGCTCGATGGAGCGCTCTTGGTGTGACCACGATCCTTGATGTTGCCACCTTGAATGTGACCTATCACCGTGCAAAGCTTTATGTTGACTCTGTTGCTGTTCGAGCAGGGACTCGCGCATTGCCTTCTCTGCCGCGCTCAGGCCAGTGGATGTCGTGGCCCTACTTCCCCAACGAGGAGCTGCGAATTTGCGACCCGTTCCAAACTTGTTCGAAGTTTGTGAGGAGGGGAGATCCACCGGACTCTCCTGCGCCTGTTGTTCGGCTACCGGAGCATCTCGTGCTGCTTTCTCTTCCGCATTCAGGCCCATTGATTGGACTTTTCTATCTTCTGAACGGATAGTAAACCCCGTCTTGGCGGGAGAACCTTCTGCCGAGCCATTCGAGGATTCTGAGAGGGGAGTGTCGGCGGGTTTATCTGAGGTCTCTGAGGTGGTTTCTGAAAGATTCTTCTGCGCCTGTTGCTTGGCTGCCAGAGCGTCTCGCGCTGCCTTCTCTTCCGGGGTCAGACTCGTTGCTATATATCTCTTATCTCCTAGCCGAATAGTGAACTCGGCGGAACCCTGTTTGAGATTATCGGATGATTCTGACGGTGTGTTTGAGGAACTGGTTTCTGAGGAATCCTGCTGTGCTTGCTGTTTGGCTACCAAAGCATCTCGCATCGCCTGCTCGGCCGCACTCAGACCCGTGGGTCTGGACGCTTTGCTTCCCCAGCGGGAAGTGAATTTTGCGCCAGTGGGAGAGCTTGTTCTAGGGCTTTGCGAGGAGATTGGAGGGGTTGTACCAGCAGGGTTGTTTGGATTTTCCAGGGAATTGATGCTTTGACTGGCCTGCTGCGCCTGTTGATTCGCCTGTTGTGCCGCCAGCAGAGAGTCTCGCTGTGCTTGCTCTTCCTCTTCCTTCGCCCTCTGTTGTGCTATTGAAGCATCTCGCCGGGCCCGATCTTCCTCTTCCTTCGCCCTCTGTTGTGCTATTGAAGCATCTCGCCGGGCCCGATCTTCCTCTTCCTTCGCCTTCTGTCGTGCTATTAAAGCCTCTTGCTGGGCTTGCTCTTCCCGTCTCTTCGCTTCTCGGCGTGCTTCTTCTTCCTGTTGCTTGGCCTTCTGTCTGGCTATGAAAGCATTTTGCCGGGCCTGGTCTTCTGTTTCCTTCGCCTTCTGCCTTGCTATTAGAGCATCCTTCCGCTCCTGCTTCGCTCTCTCTTCTGCCAGCAAGGCATCCTGGCGTGCTTGCTCTTCCCGTAATTTCTCCTGCTGTTTCGCCACCATAGCATCTCGTATTGCCTGCTCGGCCGGGCTCAGGCCTACCGATCGCGTGGCCTTGCTTCCCCAACGGGAGGCAAATTTCCGGGGCTTTTCGGAGCCATTTGGAGAGTCTGAGGAGTCAGCACATGCGGGAAAGGCTCGAAAACCCCTCCGGGGCACAGGATTCAACACTGGGGCGAAAGCCGCATTTCTGCGGGCAGTTGCGCAGGACCAATCGACACCTTGACGGCGAGAAAGCTAGGAGCGATTTTGTACGTTAGTGTCTGAGGGAAAGTATCAATAGATATATCCTAGATGATATGCTCACCTCCAACGCAGCTCGCCTGTGCATGATGAAGGTCGTTGCTCGCAGCGATTCCCGTGGCGTCAAAACTGCTGCGGCGGAGGGAAAGTTGTCGGAGACGTCACGGACATGGAAGTACTCAACCTCCGCCCGTTAACTTCCATCATGGATGGATACGATCCGATCCTACCGCATTGAGTTTGGGTGTAAGATGACCGTAAGGTACTGTAAGTTAAGTTAAGTTACAGTGAAGAGTGTGTGCAGCTGACTCAGCGTTATGCTTGTCCCGCTTCCCGTGCGTCGTCGGCGCCTTTGCCGAATCGGAGGCCGCGATCGGGGAAATGGGGCTATCACCTCATCGCTCTCCGATAAGCTTCTCTTTCTCCCCTGCCTCCTCGCTGCTTCTTCTCAGGATCTTTCCTCTCCATACCGATCGCTGAAGGTTTCTGTACTGCTTGGACCGAGGAAAGGCCCTTTCTGATACTCTCCAAACTCCAGTTCCTGTGAATCTCCTCTCCACTCCACCTAAATTCACTTCTCCGGGCGTGATCAAGTTCCCCGCAATGGAGTCCGAGGCTTTTGAGGATATGCAGAAAGGCGGCGGCAGTCTTCGCGCTGTCAAGGACTTGACGGCCGGTGCTGCTGGCGGCATCGCTCAGGTGCTCATTGGTAAGTGCTCAGCTATTTTGTCCCGTTATCTCTGCTAGCCATGCGTCATGTATCCCCCAATTGGAGCCATGGGCATCGACCTTCCAATCTCTCTCCGCATGCCGCAACGACATAATACCATCGCTACCAACCGATCGCGTCGCACATTGACTGAGTGCTAACGACTCTCTAGGTCAACCTTTTGGTGGGTAAACGAATGCTCTCAAGATTTGTCCATTCGCAAGCTTCTTACCAATGGCCCCTCTCCCATAGATATCGTCAAGGTCCGCCTGCAGACAACCACGCAGTACGCCAGTGCGCTTGATTGCGCCACCAAGATCCTGAAGAATGAGGGACCCACGGCCTTCTACAAGGGTACCCTGACACCTCTGATCGGTATCGGAGCCTGCGTATGTCTTATGTCTTTTCTCCCGGGGGGGCACCTTCTGCCCCGGGAAACCCGCCCTCCTACCTCAACATCCCCCGTGTTAACCCCTCCATGTGCAGGTGAGCGTCCAATTCGGCGCGTTCCACGAAGCCCGGCGACGGCTGGAGGCGCTCAACAAGAAGAAATACGCGGACGCGACGCTCTCCTACACGCAGTACTACCTGGCGGGCGGGTTCGCGGGGATCACGAACTCGTTCCTGTCCGGGCCGATCGAGCACATCCGCATCCGGCTGCAGACGCAGCCGCACGGGGCCAACAAGCTGTACCAGGGGCCCATCGACTGCATCCGCAAGCTGTGCAGCCAGGGCGGCGTGCTGAAGGGCCTCTACCGCGGCCAGAACGTCACCTACCTCCGCGAGATCCAGGCCTACGGCACCTGGTTCCTGGCCTTCGAGTACCTGATGAACGCCGACGCAAAGCGCAACGGCGTCCGCCGCGAGGAGATCTCCAGCCTCAAGGTCGCCACCTACGGCGGCCTCGCCGGCGAGGTCCTCTGGCTGAGCAGCTACCCCTTCGACGTCGTCAAGAGCAAGATGCAGTGCGATGGGTTCGGGGCCAGCCAGCAGTTCAAGAGCATGACCGACTGCTTCAAGAAGACTTATGCCGCTGAGGGGCTGGCCGGGTTCTGGAAGGGGATTGGGCCCACCTTGCTGAGGGCCATGCCCGTCTCCGCGGGGACGTTTGCGGTGTATGTTTGGATTTCCTGCCTTACCTTACCCTACCCCCTTTTCGTTTGTGTCTTGGACGGTAGACCCAATGCTAATTTTTTCGGTTGCACAGTGTCGAGCTCACGATGAGAGCCCTGGGATGAGGTATATAAATTGAAAAAAAAACCAAAAAAAAAGTCCCAAAGAAATTCAACAGCTCAATTCGAAATACCCTGCCTGCATTTTTGTTATCATCTTCTCGTTGTCCGAACATCCAACCATTTCCAGAAGCAAAGGCAAAGGGAGGGAAAGTGGCATTTTTTTTCTTATTAGACTGGATATTCGATGTCGCTGTTTAGCGGGAATCATACCTTGGATAGATTTTTTTTCATGCAGGCAATTTCAGATTCAACACAGCAGCTGGATTTTATTGCTCATTAATACCAAATTGACCTGGCCTGTACACCAAGAACAAGCAAGTATCAAACCAGAATACACCCCCCACCCCTGACTCTTCCAACGCAACAGATGATACAACTTTCCGCGGACAATCGACTGGCGTAAATCAGCTTCCAAACCCCAACGAAAAGTCCCCAAAGAAATCCTGCCACGCCGTCGGGAAATAGAACAGGTTCAGCCCGGGGAAATTCCAGTCGCGCACAAACTGTTCCGGCACGAACGACTGCAGATCGACCTGCGCGTCGAACAGGTCCCAGAAGGAAGAAGAGGTTTGTTCTGCTCCCGCTGCTGTCGTCGGCTCCTCTGCTGTTGCTGCCTCCACACCTGCAGTGGTAGTCGCACCGTCCCCACTACCAGGACTGCTGCTGCTGCCACTTGCCCCCCTCTCCCCCCGCTGCTGTCCCTGAAATATGCGGCTGTATTTCTCGATGCTCAAGCGGAGGATATGCATGTAGACGTTCCCCAACCCTGTACCTGTTCCTGATGCCAGGCACTGAACCGCGGGCGCTCTTGTTCCAGGATCGGTGATGCGTGAGGACGGTGACATTGTCGCCGCTTCGGCACAATGACGACCTCTAGACGGTGCAATATCCAGATCGAGGGGAGCCGATGTCTCCCCGCCCTCAGCCGACCGGGTCAACTCCCACAGGAGCTTGTTTCCGAGCTGCAGCAGCTCCTCGTGTTCGTCCCGCTGTTCGGGGAGGAGGCGGGAGAGTTTCAGCAGCAGCAGGAAGCAGAAGGCGCATTTGGCCCAGACAAAATCCATGGCGTATTTGAGCTTGGCGAGGTAGTGGGCGGGCTCGAGGCTGATGAGGCGGAGATGTTGGCGGGCGGCGGATTTGGCGAGGCTCAGGATGTTAAGCTCTACAGGGGCGATTGCTCTGTTTCGTTGTAACGCAGGGGTTAGTGTTTGGGTATCTGATTCAACGGGGCTATGGAGGATGAGGTGGTATGGCTCGTTGTAGATAGCTGTGTTGTAAGGATTGGAGACTGGTGCTGGACTTACGCTACGTTCTCCACGCCCATGGAGCGCAGCGCTTTGCAGTGGAGGATGAGTTCGGCCCAGCAGTGTTGGACACTCAGTGCGGCCAGTAGGAATGGTCGTTCGTCTTGGGCTGTCTGGGAGTTGACTTTGAGGGTGACGTTCAGTATAAGTTACACGCTGTGGCCCTAGGGCTAGAAAGATCGAGGAGGGCTGCTCACCGATGATGCGCTGCCAGTCACTGAGCACGTTAGTTTGGGACTTGTGGGCAGGACAAGGAACTCACTCAAACCAGAGATGAAGGTCGACCTTGACCTCGTGTACAAACTCAGCAATTGCTTCTCGAGTCAGACTGTCTCGGATGTCTAGTGTGTCGTTGATGTTGGCTATATCCATCGCTAATTAGTATGCTGCACCGCACCCTCTGGCTACAGCCCTAGACGCATACCTCGAATAACGTTCAACTTATATCGACGATCAGCTACCCATTTCCCAACACGACTGTCAGAACCTTACCTCAACCTGAGAGAAAAGACGCATATCTAATACTGTCGACGAAGGATGATGTAGCAGGATTCGGCATCGCCGAGCATTTCCCATCATTCGTATCCCAGGTGGCTTGCCGCCGTCGACATGAAATCTGAGCACAATGGCCATTAATTATACCCAGCATGAGTGACTTGAGGGGAGCTTTTACATGTGATCCAGAACCAGGAGCCCAAACCATGTCCTGGACTTCCGCATCAAACAGCGCACCTGTGCTTCCACGCTATCACCGGGAATTCTCAACGGGTCACTAGTCCTCTTCAACGTTAATAGCTGGATCAGCTCTTCGAACGCTTCATCCAGACCAAGGTCCAACGCCATTCTGGTAGCAAAGGATAGCATCAGCGAGCGTTCGGCGGTGTAGCACGCGACGATGAGCAGCGCCTGCACCGACTCCAGGCAGTTCAGATTCTTGTTTTGGATCACAATGCCAATCCATTTCTTGAGTTCCGCATGCAGCAGATCGGGAAATTGAGATCCGGGGCCTGCATACTACCACTCAGCATGCTATCATATCAGGGAAGCTGGGGCAAAGGATCGCAGATTACCCGTCGCTACACTCCTTCCAACACGGCTGCCAATCGTGCAAATCGCGTTCAGCAGTATGCTGCTGCGAGAGCGTACCGAGGTGAAGGTGTCGACCTCCGGATCGAAAATCGGGATGTACCTATCCTGAAAAGCTCATCAGCATGTGATACTCGCTAGGTCCGTCCAGCGTCGAGCAGTACATACGCAGCCCTGGAAGAACCTAGTTCCCTCACTGTCAGCATGTCTCATTGAGTCACATCTCTGAGATAGAAGCGCATACGTTCTGAAACAAGCGACAGCTTGATCAGCAGTCATCAAGCCCTGAGATACGAAGTCCGAGATGGGCTCTTCCTTAACCTCAAATCCAGAGCGCTTCCGTTTGACCGGACGAACTGTCTCCTCGTCCATCGCGGATCGAATCTGCGACGAGGAGGGCAATCCTCTTTGTGGATGCAACTCGGATCCCCTCTCGGAATTGAGAGCAGAAGTCGCCGCGGCGGAAAGCATGGACATGCCTCCTGAATGAGAAGCCGCATGATTCGAAGTCAGGAAAGGTGCTTCGGCGGGGTATGCACGATGCTGATCCACGAATTGGCCCTGAGCGTGCTGCACTTGCCCGAGACCTTCTGGTGGCAATTGCTGCGTGGAGAGACGAAAAATCTCGCCCATGGCTTCTATCTGTGCACGGAGACGTTGCACTTCAGATTCGACGTTCTCCAGTCTCCTTGCGTAGGTATTAGAAAACTGATATGGTGGTGCTGCGGGATGGAAGGGAAGAAGTATGTGGGATGAATGATTGGGCATACTCGGTGGTGGGATCTTTAGGAACTTCGTAGAAGATGCATTGTTTATATGATCGCTTGCACCTATTATTTGGTATGCGTCAATCGAGGATGCTCGGCTTGAGTTTGCGATGGGGAGAGCGCTGGATGGGATACCTCGAGCAGGGCCGTTTCCCATCACACCGCACCTGCCACGGGCTGTTAGTGATCAAGGATGGAAAAAGCTAAAGCAGGATCTACCTTCGACTGTCGACAAGCACTGCATGCTTTCTAAATTGCCGAGGGGGTGGTCAGTCACTGTATGCAGTGTCTTCCGACAGTGACAAGCAGGAGAGGACGAGTAACTATACTGGAATCCGTTTCTTGCCGGTAGGAAGTTGTCTCACGCATGAGGAGTCATCTGATTCCATCTTCGCAAGCTGCCGGTCACTGTCTCCTCCCGCAGCGTTGTATAGTAGTGCCCGATGTTGAAATACTGCATGTACATGGCAGACCAAAGAGTGGGTCGTGGAGCAATGCCAAAGGCGGGGGCGACGCAAGCCATCAACAGTCGTCGGCTCGGCTAATGTGTATTGGCAGGCGGCTTGTTGTACATACCGAACCATCAACATCGTCCTCTTGCTCGCGCACCAGCTTTTTATATTAGAAGGTATGCTCTCATTCAAGCTCCATCTACCGACTGACTTAACCTATATTTGAACTACAAACTTACTCTACAGTACGATAAAAACATTGCACGCCTTCATTGAACTCTAGCCATACAACTTCCCACGCGTACTTCACTTCACCACACGTCGTTCGTGAAGCCTCCGAGTACAACTAGCGCTAATACACATACACAAAGTCCTCATTCAACCAGTCCGTTAGGTCTTTGAATGCGTTGTCCTCCGTTACAGCAGTTTGCACCAGTCCTTCTAGTTTGTCGCCCTCGGCCGCCCCAACAGCTTGCATCGAGTGATCGACGATTTTGGCGCTCTTGCCCATTGATACTCGCTGTCTCTCATGCTTCTTGTTGAGGAAGAAAAGGTAGGCCATGTTCAATCTAGGCTGGTGAGCAGAGGATCATAGCGTTTGAGACGGAAGACTTACATGCATAGCACAACCAAGACGCAGAACATCGCAAGACTGCAAACTATCATCAGTATTCTTGGTCCATTAAGATGAGTATCGGGGATCAGTTTACTTAGACCGCAAGCCTCGTCGATACAAAGGCGCGTCTGTAGTGGTGTATAAGTTCGAGCCCAGGACCTGTTCTCCAAAATCAGCATAGAAGCCACGTACTGGACTCAAGTGCAAAACCTACGTTACCAGCGCATTGGCCCACCAGGACAATTCCATTCACTATCTTCTTCTTCGTCTCACCGGCTGTATTTGCTGCTGACCAAGAATAGATCAGGGGGGCTGCATCTCTTGTCAGATTGCATCGTACGCACAACAAGACGATTAACATACTGATTCCGGGGTAGACAGACACCTGAAAGCCGGTCAGTGTATATTCTAGTCCAATGAAGCCGCTGCAACTCACAATGTAGTATCCTGCGAGCAACGCTCCATTGTGTTGGCCATCATGGGGAATGACCAGCAACATAACGCAGCCTGCAATAGCAGGCAAGCATAGCAGCGCAATCACGGGGCCTTTCATCTTGAGGAAAGTCGCCAGCCAAGCTCCACCCATCGTTGCGACCAGTTGAACCGCACCGAATGGGATATTAAACAGAATCGTTTGGAACTGATTGAACCCGAAGGCCTCGATTATCAATGGACCAAATGTCGAGATACCGCCACTAGGAATCCTTTGGAAGGGTAAAATTGGTCATCCGAGCCTCAGGCAATGGGGGGGGTTGTCTTACGAGATTGAAAAGGTGAACGCAAACCAAAAGTAAGACTTGAGGTCAAGACAAGCCTCCTTGACATGTTCCCACTTCCACACGTGGGTTTCAAGCCCTTGCTGGTTCATGCGGAGTCGTTCGATAGTCATTAGCTTGTCCTCTTCCCCCAGAAACTTCGATTGAACGGGTGAGTCGGGCATCGCGTAGAATATGACCACGGAGAAGACAATTGTCAGGAGACCAAAGAACAAGAAGATGATCTGATAGGGCTCGAACACCGAAGAATTGATATGCCCAAGCCCATAAGTGATGAGGCTTCCGAACTGGCCGCAGCCCGTGTGTTAGATAAGGAAATACGAGTTTTGAAAGGTAGGGGCTAACCATGTAGACCACGCCATTCATGGCATACCATGAACCCAGTCGCACGGGTTGTTCGATACGCCGATACCACATCTGGGTGATAGCGATAAAAGCAGGAGCTATGTTGTGACTGGGTCAGTCCAGTCTCGTTGACAAAAATTGAAAAAAAAAAAAAAAAAAATCCCGCGCGAAGGATCAGTACTCACGAACGCCGGCTTCGAACAGTCCCAAGAACATCCGGCAGACCAACAGCCCAGCAAAGTTATTCGCCGGGGTCATGCACGTCAACGACACGCCCCAGAGAAAGGTGGTGACGGCCAAGAACTTACCCAGCGGCACTTTGACGAGGATATAGGCCACAAACGGCTGAGCGACAAGCTGCACCAGGTAGACCACCGCCCCCAGCCAGGAATACATCTGTCCATGCAGGTGGGCTTTCTCGACGAGACCGAAGACGGACGCATATGAGAGGGTGGACTTGTCAAGCTGCTGTAAGAAGTAGATGCCCAAGAGAATAGGCAGCAATCGCATATCAATCTTCCGAAGCACACGAGCATTGTTTTCGGCCGTCAGGACAGTGGAGTGGCCTGCTTCTACCACCAGCCCCAGGGCTTTGTCCACTTCTGGCTCCGTCGGACGGACCTTTGTCTGAAGTGGAACGGCCTCAACAGACTCGATCTGTTCATCTTGTGCATGTTTTCCATGGTCGACCTCTCCGAGATGGGTCATCTTGTCTTCAGTGGTGAGTCTTGCTTGGTGAGAGTCTGTGGTTATACAGCCCTAGATAAGATCGAGACAATAAGTGCAGCCACACTCTAGACCGGACAAATTCTTGTATTGCAGACCTTCGAGCCAGCGAAATGTCAGGGATGCAGATGAGCCAGACCAACAAACACCACGCCCCAAGGGGAGGGGCGTGGTGCCCTTTTTACTCTCTCTCCCTCTCTCTCATGGTGTACGTGCAGCACGGGATGGACAGGGGCTCGACAATCCCCGTGGGGAGGAGTCCTCAACCCCAGAACCGGACAAGCCATCCCCAGAACCGACGCGGGGACGAATCAAAACGTGTCTGGAGACTGCTTGACAGCATCGCAAGTGCCGCGTTCACGTGAGAGCACTTCAACCCGGGCTAGCTTGACGGTGGAAGGTGGGGGCATGAGGGCTTTCGGACAAGAACCGACGTAAGCATCTGGTAGACGAGCCTGCAGTGATCGTGCCATGGCCCAACAGTGGCGCAAAGTGGACAGATGCCTTGACGCTGGAAAGTTCTCTAGCTTCGGGGATCGGTACGAAAGGCCGACGATTGTAGACGAGGGGACATGCCTTTGAGGAAAAATGAGGGGTGGATGTGGGGGAAAAGAATGTGGGGGTCGGAGATGACGGCCGAAATCCGTGCATACTTCAAAGTCTATACAACCCAACCTTTGCGTTTGCAGTATTATGCCCAGACCGGAAGAAGATCACTCAATCACTCAAATAGAGCCCTCTGTGCATCATGCCGAGCCGAAAGAAATCAATCGATTACTTCCTATACTTCGCAACCGCGAAATACAAGCATCCAACTTCCCTTATATCACCACACAACCCGAGCTGCATGCGCAATAATCATGCCGCAGAACGAATGCTGCCCCAAGCGCTACGAGGCCATCTCTGCAAATGCGCAGGAGTCTCCGGGTATATCTCTCCGTTCTACGTCCGAGAACCGTCAATTCGAGTTCTCCTTCGAGCCCGTCCGTGAAAACCTATTCCGAGTCACCTTCACGTCGCCGGACCACCCTCTACCTCCGTATCCCAGCGTCACCAGGCCGGCCACCGACCTCAAGGACACCCACGTATCGACGAGGAGCGAGGCTCAGAGCAAAGCGATCCAGGTCGGGGATGTCACGGCAACCGTCGAGTGGGCCAACTCGCCAGTGGTGTCACTGTCGTGGAAGGGGCAGCCGGACCAGAACCAGCCACTGTACCGGGATCTGCCGTTGCGCTCGTACGTCGCAGACGGGGCAGGCATCGCACACTACACGGAGCACGACCGCGACGCTCTGCATGTGGGACTCGGGGAGAAGCGCGCCCCGCTGGACCTCAGCGGGCGCCATTTCATCCTGTCCGCCACCGACAGCTTCGGATACGACGTCTACAACACAGACCCGCTCTACAAGCACATCCCGCTGCTGATCAAGGCGACCCCGCAGGGCTGTGTAGCGATCTTCTCGACCACGCATGGCCGAGGCACCTGGTCCGTGGGCTCGGAGGTCGACGGCCTCTGGGGCCACTTCAAGGTCTACCGGCAGGATTACGGCGGGCTGGAGCAGTATCTCATCGTCGGGCGGACGTTGAAGGACGTGGTGCGGTCGTACGCCGAGCTCGTCGGGTTCCCCCTCCTGGTGCCCCGCTGGGCCTATGGGTATATCTCCGGCGGTTACAAGTACACCATGATGGACGAGCCCCCAGCCCACCAGGCGCTCATGGACTTCGCCGACAAGTTGCGCGAGCACGGGATCCCGTGCTCCGCCCACCAGATGAGCTCCGGCTATTCCATCGCGGAGACGGAGCCCAAGGTCCGCAACGTCTTCACCTGGAACAAGCACCGCTTCCCCAACCCCGAGGAGTGGATCGCCAAGTACCATGCGCGAGGCATCCGTCTTCTGACGAACATCAAGCCCTTCCTCTTGGCGTCGCACCCGGACTTCCAGAAGCTGGTGGACGCGAATGGGTTCTTCAAGGATCCAGCCACCAGCGAGCCGGGTTGGATGAGACTCTGGAGCGCAGGAGGCGCGACGGGGGGTGACGGATGCCACATCGATTTCACCTGCGCCGCGGCGTTCCGGTGGTGGTACGAGGGCGTTCAGAGCCTCAAGCGTGCGGGGATCGATGGCATGTGGAACGATAACAATGAGTATACGCTCCCCAACGACGACTGGCAACTGGCCGGCGACGAACCCACCGTGGTCATCGGGGACGCCGACGCCAACGCCACTGCGAGGAAGACTGCGAACTCCGTCGGCCTCTGGGGCCGGGCAGTCCACACGGAGCTCATGGGCAAAGCCTCGCATGATGCTCTGCTGGATCTGGAACCCAACCAGCGACCCTTCGTTCTCACCCGGAGCGCCACGGCGGGAACCATGCGGTACGCCGCCAGCACCTGGAGCGGAGACAACGTCACCAGCTGGGAAAGCATGAAAGGCGCGAACGCACTGTCGCTGAGTGCGGGGATCTCTCTGCTGCAATGCAGCGGTCATGATATCGGTGGTTTCGAAGGTAAGACCTTGCCCCCTCCCCCCCCCCCCTCTCGCTCAGCAAAACCCATACATCTAACCCCCTCCTCACCAGGCCCGCAACCCTCCCCCGAACTCCTCCTCCGATGGATCCAACTAGGCATCCACTCGCCGCGCTTCGCAATCAACTGCTTCAAGACCAGCCCCGGCGACAGTTCCATCGGCGAAGTCATCGAACCGTGGATGTACCCCGAGATCACGCCGCTGGTGCGCGACGCGATCAAGCGCCGCTACGAGATGCTGCCGTACATCTACTCGTTGGGAATGGAGAGCCACCGGACGGCCTCGCCGCCCCAGCGCTGGATCGGCTGGGGCTACGAGTCCGACCCGGAGGTGTGGACGAAGCCCCTGAGAGCCGGCGACGAGCAGTTCTGGTTCGGGGACACGATCCTGGTCGGCGGCGTCTACCAGCCCGGCGTGAGCGTCGCCCGGATCTACCTGCCCCGTAAGGCTGGTGCAAACGACCACGGCTACGTCAACCTCAACGCCCCCTACAACCACCTCGCCGCGGGCCAATGGGTCTCCATCCCGTCCGAATGGCGCACGAGCATCCCCTTGCTCGCGCGCGTCGGCGGCGCGATCCCCGTGGGCAAGGCGGTGCAGACCCGCGTGCCGGGCGACGAGACCGCGGCGTCGCGGGCTGTCGAGGAGGTCGACGACTACCGCGGCGTGGAGATCTTTCCCCCACCGCCGGCGGCGGCGGCGGCGTCCCACGGGCAGGTCTTCGTCAACTCTTGGTACGAGGACGATGGGATCTCGGTCCGGCCGCGCATCGCCCGGTATACGGTCCGGTATCGCGCCACGCGGGAGACGGTCGTTGTGGGGTTTGCGCGCGACGACGAGGAGGCGGGCGGGTTTTTCCCGGCGTGGAGGGATTTGGATATTATCCTGCACTGCGGGGATGAGAGGTGTGTTGTGGCGGAGGATGGAAGGAGTACGGTGGTGTTCAAGGGGAAGGATAGCCGGGGCCGCGTGGTTTATACCTTCAAGAATTAAGCGAGAACTGAAATGGAAAGGGAAAGGATGGGGCCACACCAAGTCCTTGACTTGAGGTATCAGCAGAGTCGGAAGGGGCTCATGTATATCTGAATAAATTAGATGAGATGTCAATGACAAATGCGAAAAGCTTATGGTGTGCACACTTACAACTCTGGAATAGATGGCTGTCATCCATGTTAATTTGGCAACTAACATTGAGAGTGGTGTTCTGTCCATCGATTCACTTAGACAAGATGTTCTAAGAAAGGCACAGGTAGGAATTCTCAAGAACTCGGCCCATCGATGATGGGGCAAATCTACAATGGTTAACTTATTTACTATCCAGCCTGGCCCAAATGGCAGCTCCCAGTTGTCCGAACAATAATACACTATATACAGTTCGCCACAATTCAATCGGAAATAAAGACGATTCAAACATAAAAGTAAGTCCTCGGGCTCCAGCGCGCATCTGTTCGCTCGGCTTGCTCGGCTCCAATTCCACCCGCGCATGCAGCAATAATATATCATCAACGCAGGTGGGGAATGATTATCTCTCAATGCTAGAAACTTGTGTCCTGTATAAGCGCCATACCACAGCCCATGGCGCTTGACCTGATTTTCAATGTAGAGGTCATATACAACATGTCTGATCATGCAACTCTACTCTTGTCCGAAACCCAATGTCTCCTCCACAGCAATGGACATCTTGTGCTCCAGAGCTTCGTGTGTCTTGTACGGAGGTAGATCCAGACGGTTGAAGCTGGGAAAGTTAGCCAGCTGCCTAAGATGAAAGAAGCCAGGGGACATACCAAGTGTGCGACTTGGGCAATGCGTTGGGATCGCCCGATTTCTCGATAGTGAACCGGCGAGGCCCGTCCGAGCCTTGCAGATCTTTGAATCCGTTGACCGGAATACGCGAGGTACCAGTGGTGAACTGTAGGAGACGAGACTTTTGTTCGGCATCCCAGCTGCGGACAATCTTCCAGAAATTCTGGATGACTTCGTCCTGCTCCTGGTAGCCGCGGTAATCGGTGTGTTTCTTCCAGTCGTCAACATCAATATCCGCAATACCACCAATCAACAATTCCAACTCGCGCTCGTCAAACACGTTGACCAGATCGGCCGGAATCAGCTCGTTGAACCCAGACATGAAGGCATTGAACTGCTCCTCCACCCGCTTCACAATCTTCCACTCCGTCACCAATCTATGACCGTCAGCGAAGTCCACCAGCTTACAAGCACGAGCAACTTACTCAACATATTCATGCTTGTTCTCGTTCGTCACCGGAATGTCGCGACCGCCCGGCTTCAGGTCAACAGTGGTACGCTCGCCGAACTTCTCGTCATCAACCGCGAACGTCAACTCCAAAACACCGTCGATGTCGTTCTCTCTGTTATGCGTTAGACGGAATACTCAAAACCCTCCATTCGAGGCACTTACAGAGTCCATGTCAAGTTGCGGTGCAAGTCCTCATCAACACCCTCCATGTCCTGGAGCGAGACCTTCTTTCGCAGCATCATCTTATAGAAGGCGCCAATGAAGAAGGAATCCAAAAATCGACGATGGAAGATGGCCAAGCCGACAACTCGTCCGATGAACTTGAAGTAGTTCAGGTGCTCCGGGTTCACTCCAGAGTGAGGATTAATTTGAAGGGTATAATTATCGTGCGCGGAATACTCGAAAAGACAATAGAACGGGTTAAACATTTCGTGAGAAAGAAGGAAGAAGAATTCACTGTAATTGTCAGATCCGTCATGACTCTTAAGAGAAGACATGGGCAGACTTACCGTGAGAGACCACCATAATCCAAACCATCTTCGCCGTCGAACTTGATCATCAAGCGCTTCTTGAGATCGGAAGCGCTCTGCCGCATGATCTCGGCGTATGAGTCCTCGAAGATGTTGTTACGTCGGACCTTGACGTGGCACTGTCCAGACATGATACGCAATGCCGGTTGAGACCGGAAGTAGATCAGCTTGCGTCTGAAGTCACGTTTGTACTGCGGTACGCCCTGATCCAGAGAGGAAGGCAAACGGGGGTCATCCCAGGTGGTCGTCTTGGTGTTGTGATCCACGAAGTACACTCGGGCTGTATTCGTCAATCGCATCTCCCATCCGCTGGGCAGCGGACCCAACTGCGACACCGGCTGCTGCTGAATCGTGGTATTGGTGCCGTTGGAATTCTGCCCGTACATGCGAATGTACTGTTGACGCCGAGGATCCACCCAAGTCGTAGTGCGGGTGTTGTGGTCCACGAAGTATGGCCGGCCCTCAGGTGTATTGCGCTGCTCCCATCCGGGTGGGAGCTCACCAGTGCCTGCAGTGGTAGCTCCCGTCGCCATCATAGAAACTGCATTGGCGCTGCCTCCTGCCGGAGGTGTTTGAGCCTGCGGCGGCGCCGGCTGCTGTTGGCCCTCAGCCAGGTTCGGAGAATTGGCACCCGTGCGGTCTTCGGGCAGCATTCGACTCTGATGGGCGCGACGCTCCAGTTGCATGTTGGCTTCGCGCTGCGTACGCTGCGTGTGTTCGTTGTAGTTCGATGATGGCCGAGTCCAAGTCGTGGTCCGTGTGTTGTGGTCAACGTAGTAGGTCCGCCCCAGATTATCTTCTCGGCGCTCCCAGCCCGCTGGCAACCGGCCCTGACTGTCTTCAAACGAGCTCAGGTTGGTGCGAGAGCCTTGCTGACCATTGGCTGGTGCAGCCGGGGCGCCATTGGGCGGCGGAGCAATGATGCTGGTCGGTCGGGTGGTCGAGGGAACACGCTGAGGGTTCAGAGACGCAGTAGAAGCGGCGGCGGACGAATCGACCGGGCCGGGACCGACCGGAGGGTGCGGTGACGATACTTGCGGGACAAGTCCACTGGATGTCGATGGCTGAGCATGCGAACGATGCAAGCCATTAGCCTGGTTAGGGATGGGGGTGGTGAGGTTGGTGGACAGATTGATGATAAGCTTTCCATGAACGACCAGATTGTCGTTGGATTTCTTGAGGTCGCGGGTGAGCATTTCTGTTGCAGGCAAGGCAGACGCCTTGCGTTAGCCGCGGAGATTCAGCATGATAAGAACATAGCGACTCACCATCACCACCCATCTGTAAATCGATCACGTCGCCAATCCGTACATTGATAACACCAAGGAATCCCTGGTCCTTCTTCTTGAACTTCTTCTGGTCGAAGATCTGGATTGCGAGAATACTGTCCTCATTGACTCGTCTGCAGAAAATCCCGCCGTCAGAATCCGAGACCAGCAGTTGCACCACGCGGGGCTCCTTACAGATCAAACATCTCATTCCAGTAAGGGTTCAGCGTCTTCTTGATCACCGACGTCGTGTGGGTTTGCTCGCCCCCAACGGTGGCCACCGCAAAAGGATCGGGGAATCCTGCGATACGTCAGCCCCAGAATGTATGGCTTGATGAGATCTCCTTGCGGAACTTACGGAAGACATCACGCTTGTATAGACCGTCCGCGGCGATAACTGTAGAATCACGCTCTCCGTCAGTCTCCATCCATCCGTAGGCGCCATCCTCGACAGTCGAGAAAGGGGCATGGGCTTCTTACTTGTGACCCGAAGATTTGGCTGACTGCAGAAAGTATCTCTATTAGCATCCATTCGAATCCGGTTTATGCACGCATGACACTTTCGTGAAGGAAAATGATCGTGCCCGCTTTAAGCAAGGGAGGGAAGGGAGGGGGGGATGAGGGGTTGGGACGAGGGGGAAAGAGGGG
>NW_020291566.1:0-78454 GCF_003184765.1 Aspergillus aculeatinus CBS 121060 | reverse complement strand
TGCTCCTCCATCTCTCCGGTTCCTCTTCTCCCACCCCTCCCACGTTGTCTAGCCACTGTTTCTCAGCCTTCTCAACCACTTCCATTCCCCCGCTTCGTTCTGACATCTACTTCCTTGACGAGCACTCTCCCTCCCCTGAATCACCTTGACACACAACGTCGGGTTCTTGTTCAAGCCCAGTACCCGGCTTCTTTACTGTTAGGTTGAGGGACTTTTGAGCTTGAGGTATCTTCCTCTGAGTTATAGGAGACCACCCGTGAGCCTTTTCAGGTTTGCCAGCCCGTTGAGCTTTATACTAACTCGGTCGCAATCGAGTAGTCACGCTCCTCGTCGCGATGTTCTTCTCCCAGCTACCGACTCATCTCCAGCGCGCTACCGAGCTACAGCAGGAGCCCCCTAAAGGCAAACCTTACGGCGTTGCCCTACCGGGCACCGAAAAACCAGGGCGCTCTCCCGTCTACCGGACCTGGAACTCAACAAAAGAGCTAGTAAAAACACTAGACCCTAAAGTATGCTCGTTTGCGGACCCCAATGAGATGAGAACCACATTGGGATTGTTATTGACTGGCTTCGATTTTCCCAGGTGGCTACTGCGCATGACATATTTGAGTCGACCGCCGGTAGAGTGCCCAAAAGCGACTGCTTGGGATGGCGCCCATATGATCCGATAGTTAATGCCTACGGTCCGTACCAGTGGATGGATTATGAGACGGTTCAGAAGCGACGTACTGCTTTTGGTGCTGGTCTGGTCGAATTACATCAGAAACATGGCTGCCATCGCCCTGGCCAATATGGAATTGGTTTATGGTCCCAGAACCGCCCAGAGTGGCAACTGACTGGTATGAGGCACCCTGGCAAATATGGGCAGAGGAAACTTGCTAATTCCCGTGTCTATAGACCTTGCCTGCATGTCTCAAAGTCTGTACTCGGTCTCCATCTACGACGTTCTCGCGGCAGACGCTACGGAGTACATCATCAACCACGCCGAATTGCACTGTGTCGTGACTTCTTTGCCTCATATTCCCACTCTGCTGAAATTGAAGCCATTGTTGCCCGGTCTGAAAATCATTGTCAGCATGGATCCTCTGGAGGCCGGGGAACCCGCCGGCCTTTCTAAGCGCGCGCTCCTCGAATCGATTGCGGCTGGGCTGGAGGTATCTATCTACACCATCGAGGAGGTGGAAGAGCTTGGGGCGTTTTCAAAACGTACCTGCAATCCCCCATCCCCATCTGACATAGTTACCATAAATTATACGTCCGGCACTACAGGGAATCCCAAAGGGGTGGTCTTGACCCATGAGAATACTGTCGCGGCAACTTCAAGCGGCCTCGTAGTAACTACGCAGGCCCCTGGTGATACTCTGGCATCATATCTTCCACTAGCACATATTTACGCGCGGCTGTCGGAGCATGCAGCATTCTGGGCGGGGGCTCGAATTGGCTACTTCCATGGGAATATGCTGGAACTCGTCGATGACCTGAAAGTCCTCAAGCCTACTGGGTTCATGTCAGTTCCAAGACTGTTCAGTCGTTTCGGAAATGTCATTCGCTCAGCTACCGTGGACCAGCCCGGTTTCAAGGGAGCATTGTCGAGACATGTTGTTGCGGCGAAGACAGCAAACCTGGAGAATCCCGACGCTAGCAAAGCTACAATAAAGCATGCGGTGTATGATCGCATCTGGTCGAAAAAGGTTTCCGCGGCGCTTGGCCTGGAGCGCACTAGAGTGATGATCTCTGGTTCTGCGCCTCTGGACCCGACCCTCCACCAGTTTTTGAGAGTGGCTACTGGTACCGATATTATCCAAGGTTACGGGTTGACCGAAACATACGCTATTGCATGCGCTCAATCCCCACGAGATTTGACTGCCGGGAATTGTGGGCGACTTGCTCCATGCAACGAGGCCTGTTTGGTCTCTCTTCCGGATATGGACTACTCGGTCGATGATAAGCCCTTCCCACGGGGTGAACTGCTCTTACGCGGAGGGAACATCTTCCGTGAGTATTATAAAAACCCAGAAGAAACGGCCAATGCGATGACTGAAGACGGATGGTTCCGGACCGGTGACGTTTGCACCATTGATGATATGGGCCGAATTATCATCATTGATCGTCGCAAGAATGTCTTGAAGCTGGCGCAGGGAGAATACATCTCCCCCGAGCGTCTAGAGGGCGTTTACCTGTCTGAGCTGGGCTACTTGGCGCAGGGCTACGTCCATGGTGATAGTGTACAGACTTTCTTGGTGGGTATCTTTGGCGTGCAGCCCGAATCATATGCTCCGTGGGCCAGCAAAGTGCTCCGTCGAAACATTGAGGTCACGGACATTGACGGCATCAAATCGACGTTGGATGAACCTCAGATACGTCGCGCGGTGTTGCGGGATCTCGACAGAGTCGCAAAGAAACACAAACTTGCAGGCTACGAAAAAATAAAGAACTGCGCGCTGATGCTGGACCCTTTTACAGTTGAGAACAATCTGTTGACGCCGACGTGAGTGGAATCCCCTTCTCTTTACATGCTGCGCAAGTCTGACTAGATAACCAAACTCTTTAGTTTGAAGCTGAAACGTCCTCCGGCTGTGAAGAAGTATCGCCATCTGCTGGATGACTTATATACGACGGCGTTGGCTGAGGAAGCCGCTCCGAAGGCCAAGCTCTAGGAGATATTGACGTCGATAATATTTTTATGCGCTAAAACTCATGCTAGCCATTTAGACTGCTGGAGCTGCCTCGTACATATTTTCCCTGTGATTATTCAACCATTCATGTAGTTTATTTAGCACTTCAATGATCTTGGAATCCAAGGCTGAGCCTTTGAGCATGGTAAAAGGTTGGTATTTCACCCGGGGGATGGGGGGTTGTGGGGTTGAGGGGTTTCTGTGTGTGTTGGGGAGGGACAATAAGGTATTGTACGGCAGTTAAGTTACTGCTGCATACATTGAAAAGGGAGTCACTATCCTTACCACCAGAGATTTTAAGACTAGTATAGTGAAGTTAGCCTCATGATGAGTAAGGCATATCTAATCACAGCACATTTACATGAGCCCTCGGTGGTTGGCCCGAATGATTGCTTGGCGCTAGAGCTTCTCGATACGACATCATCTGCAACTCCCTACCTAGTTCGACCCCAACTCTTTCTCTAGTCAATCCAACCGATCAGTCCCTTGGAACCCTCAACCAGCGACTGCTGCCCACCATGCGTTCAGCCAGCAACTCCCTGGTGGGACTCGTTCTTATCCTGCTGTCTGCACCAATGCTGGTGTATTCAGCCCTCACGATCACCATTCCCTCATCCAGTCTGCTCCCCAATCCCCACGCTCTCCCCGCTGGAACTCATGCGACGTTGTCCACGCTTCCCTCCTCGCCCTCCTCGCCCTCGCAGCTGACTGCATCCCTCACTCGCTCCGCGACATTCGTCTTCGCCAATATCCCTGCCCAATCGAAGCCCCAATCCTACCTGCTCGACATCCGCTCCCCGGATTTCATCTTCGCCCCGTACCGCGTAGACATTGCCGCTGATGGAACCGTTCTCGGGATCTGGGAGACATTCCGCGCGAACCCTTGGGACAACCGAGGCTCGGAGAAGTACATCATAGATGCCACTACTGCTGTTGGGCAAGATGGAGCTGTCTCTGCCGCAACCACGCCCGACGTGACTGTCGAGGCCCGAGTCCTTGCCCGGAGAAATTTCTACGAGGAACGCCCCCGGTGTATGTTCTATCTGAATCGCGACACATTGGCATGGACCATAACAAATGGCTGATCGTTCGTCCCGTCCTAATCAATTAGTCTCGCCCTTGGCGCTGTTCAAGAATCCTATGATCCTACTAGCTTTGGTCGCTCTGGGCTTTACATTCGGCATGCCGAAGTTGATGGAAAACAGTGAGTTGCCTCTCTCTTCACCCGAAGCATTTTTCTCTTCTTTTAGGACATATTTAGTTTTTTTTTTTTTTGTTCCGTTCTGCCCTTATTAATGCTTCCGTGTACTCTTGTGCTCTAGTGGATCCCGAGATGCGTGCCGAATTCGAGAAACAATCTCGCTCCTCCCCGATTACGGGCGCCACACGCAGCGCCATGGCCGGCGGCGGAGCGCCCGGCACTTTCGACTTGGCGGGGTGGATGGCTGGAGCCACTCCCAGGCCCGCCCCTGGTGCTGACGGAGTTGCTGCGTCGGGCAGAGATAGTGGGAGTGCTTCTCGGAGGAGAGCATAGGTATGCAGGCCCTGCGGCATCAGAATGACGACGCAGCGCGGGAATTTGGATGCTGACCGACCTTCATTCTGGAGGTAGTGAGCGTATAACATTAGAGCGGGCTTACTAAAGTAAACCTTGTCTGTTTACAGATCCCCCTTCACCTCGCTTTATCTTGACTCAACGATGGCATGGACCAGCTACGCTTCACGAACCATTTTGCCTTGCGCCCGGGAAAGAAGCTCATTTAGAAGTAAGTATATTTCATCTGAGGCTTCAGTTATAGCGTCTGAATTTGATCCAAAATATGAACATGAATCAAGTCCGGCTATATTGTTATTGAGGGAAAACCTCACCGTCAGGAAGATATCGATATAACTTCAAAAAAAGACCACGGAACTCGCCTAGACGAGCAGACAGTTTGGGTTACTCCTCATTTAGGCTAGGAATGTGGATCGGAAACGTTGATTGCCCACATGGCACATCGAATTTGTTGTATGCTCTGGTCTGAAGTACAAGAGATTTCTACCCAAAGTATCCGCGAGGTGAGATTGTAGGCGAGCTGTGGATAATACATCGTACGTGCGGGCTAGTGACGGGAGGAGCGGCTGTCGTGCTGGACCACACAATCCTAAGACGCACGAGCGACAAACCGTATACATCATCATAACACATAAGCTATTCATAAGGGCATCTCGCGCAGCCAGGGAATAGATCTAAACCTGTTCGCACATAAGAAATCAAAATAGAGATGGGCTGAACATAAGAGCGATGCATTAGAAATCACCAAAGTCATCACCACCGCCAAAGTCACCCCCATAATCATCCCCATAATCACCTGGGGGAGGACCGTAATCGTGCGACATGTCTTCCACAGCATCAGCGAGCAGCATGCCACCTAGAAGTCCACCTCCGACACCTAAAGCTGCAGCCCCCGCGGTGCCCATCCCATGCCGTCGCTGCTGCGGCTGTTGTTGGGTTGGGTAAAAGCTACCCTGTGGTGGATATGATGGGTAACCATACCCTGTCTGTTGCGAGGCATAACCGGCGCCAACACCGCCTCCTCCGTAGTAGTACCCGCCTTGAGGGTAGCCATAAGACTGTTGCGGTACGGGTTGCTGCGGCCGAGGGAATGACGCGCCGCTATTACCAGCGACTTTTCCTTTTAACTTGCTGAAGAACCCTTTGCTGCGCTGCTGAGCCGGTCCAGGAGAAGAGTTCTGCGACTGGGGTTCCGATGACTGATATCCGGCAGTTTGTCTAGGAGAACCATCGGTGTAGTAGTCAGACGCAGCACCGCCAGAGCTCGCAGGGCTCCTGCGACGAGCTCGGGCATTCTCCTCTGCCTGTAGCTGCGCAGCAAGGCGAGCATCATCATCTAGATTATGGTGCGCAGATTCTGGTGGCTTGTATGGGTTCCTCGAATCAACAGTTTTCTTGTCACCTGCAGCAGCCAGTGACGAGGGTTCAGCAGGACCCGACGCATCGTAAGACGGTGGCGGCTCGCTCGGTGGTCCATGTATTTCTGGTTCTGTTCGATTCGGTCCTTCGGGACGTTCCCATTGTGATCGACCAGTTCGTAGGTTTACGAAGAACCTGAGGTCGCAGTCAGTCTTGCTCTATCCATTTTGCATTCGATGACTGGGTGATATGCATACCACTGATTATAGCGGTCATCAAACTGAGCCTTCCATCCTTCAGGGACGGAAGGAGTCGGAGGGCCGGGCGGCGGGGCAAACGACATGAATGATATAGATGGTATGACTAGTGAGCTTAGACTTATTTATGGTTTCAACAAGACAGTGTTGAATTTTCAAATGGAATCTTATCTGAAATTATACCAGACGGGGAAGTGATTCAAGCTTCTGGATGAACAGAGAACATAGGTGTTGTAGATGCATAGGAGGGGGTGCATCATATACAGCGAGCAGTAGTTGTTTCCGATGGGCATCGCCCCGTGGCGCTGCTCAGCCACGTGATGTCATTGTGGGGCGATGGAGATTGGTATCACATGCGGAGAAAAGTGTCCAGTAGTCGCTAATCATGCTGTTGACTGTGTACATCTGTATTTGTATACTAGACTACTTACTCATCTGTGAACAAGCAAGTTCAACCAGACCATTAACTGACTAGTCAAATCAATCAGGTCTAGATCCACTCATGACTAAGAGCTCAGGCCACTCTACCATCTGATGCATCGTTGAAAACTATTCATCAAAGACAAGGTCCAAATCTGGATCATGATTCCCTTGCTGCATAGTAAGACAGGATTGTAAGAGATATCTAAGGAGAAAACGTTTCCCTAAGTTCGCTGTCGGCTGTCATGATGGTCAGAACCCCTCCCGCCCTTCCCAAAAACAATACTGCTCGTCGTGATACAGCCAGCCTCTACTTCGAAATCCCACGACCCCTCTTCCGAATGGAAACCATAGCCTCGTACAAAACATCCTTAAAACCAAATAAGAATGCCGCAGTAATTGCACTCTGCGTCACTTTTGGCCCAATTCCTGTTTGGAATAATGTAAGCTGTCTTTCAAAAAGCACTTCGTCAATTGGGGTTCACTTGCCTTTGTATAGGCCAGCATAACCTTCTTCCTGAATTATTTTCTTCAAACTCCCATTCAAACTCTCCTGGGGCCCCTCTTTACTTGCAACATGCATGCGGCTCTTGACTGTGATGTAAGGATATGTGATCGAAGTAGCGAGTATCTTACCAAGGGCACCCAAATAGAACGCATCCTTGGGTGTCATCCGTCTACGACGCTCGACGATGATTTTCAATTGCTCAAAGATTGTATACTGCAAGATAGGGTTGACCACCAATACGAGAGCTGGCAGGACGCCAGCGAAGAGGGCCTTTGGGCCCTCTCGGCGCAGCAAGTCTATCAGTGTAGCGATTGTCGATGCTCGCTCCTTTCCAGGATAAGCACCAGGCAATGACTTCTGATCCGAATCAGACTTGCGAGCTGTCATTCTGGTGTTCACCACCCAAATCGGATTGGTGATCATGACTGTGGCGATCCCTGCAATAGCCCCGGCAACCATCGACTCAACGGTTGTGAGCTTTCTAGATGCCCTTCCTGCTTTTGCAGCTGCCTTTTCGAAGGCGGAGCGTGTCCATTCATACCAATAGTAGTAAACGAAATTGGTAACACTGATACCCAGAAGTGCCGACTCAAGTCCCGAATATAGTCCGGCAAGCCCCTCTCTCTGGACAATGCGACGAACCGCGTCATAGATTGTCGAATGGGCCCGCTTGGATTCAACCTGGGCCCTCGTTGAGAGAGTGATGAGCGGGTAACTTTTAAGGTTAAACAAAGCGTTAATGAAGACCCAGTCGAGCAGGGAGCGTTACTCACGTCAACGCCATCGAGAGAATGCCGCCTCCCGCACCGGCCAAGGCATGCGCTATATTATCGCTCTGTTGCATGGCAGCGGATACTGCCAACCCCTTCTTCTCCTCATGGATGCTTGCTTGAGACATCGGCCACGGACTTTTCACGCTGCATCCAAACACGATGCACGATTAATATGATAGAAGGAAACTTGCTTGTAGTGAAGGTAGTCAACGCGTTGCAATACTCACAGATATGACTGGGAGAGTTCGGAGGAGGGGCTTTCTATTGTTCCAACTAAGAGAATCAGGTAAAGGAAGGGCGAGCGTTGCAGGAAGGAACGAAGCAGAAGATCGAGACACCAACAATAGAAAACTGCAGGAAGTTGGTTATTGGATACCTTATCAAGAAAAGGGTGAAAGGGGGGGGCAGGTGAAAGGGTCGAGTTTTAAGACACCGAGATATGTAGAAGGGCGCGAGAATGACTCGGCTCAGGAGGTAAAAGCAACGACGCTCATGACGTTTACCGAAATTTGGGCCTCGGCTGATGCCCCTCCCGCAAAATTCGGGTTTCAGTCGCGTGTTTACCAAAGGTACAGACAGTGCCCAGCAGGATGTTGACCAGATTCCAGCGGTAAACGCCAACATGTACAGGACTAGGGCTGGTGCGATGAAAGCGTATGTAGCTCACATCGGCACCCCTAACCCAAGATGTACGGAGTATGTACTGTATACCGCATAGTAGTCAGATGGAATGACATATCGGAGTCACGCTACGTTGTTATCGTTATCGTAGATGAGGTCCGTTACACACCTGGAGCGTACTGTACTGTACATACATCGCAGGAGTCACTCTTAGCCCCCCCCAAAAGTTTTTCCACCTAAGTACTCATGAAATCATTTACATTCGGCGGCAGGTAATTTCTCAGATGCAAAAAGGCGACTAGGTAGTAGGAAAAGTCAGGTCGCCAACACCTAAGGCTTAGCAATTCAATACGGAGAAGAAGCTGAGCCAATTTCGCATGTGACATTTCCTTCTTGCGGTAACCAATCAATCACTTAATGGGCTGCCGACCCACCCCCCTTCCTTGCACTGCATGCGGGCAGAGGTGGGTAAGTACTGTAAATGTCACGGTACCTGTACTCAGCTGTACATTCGTTATTACTCTTAAGACCCATCTGTCGGCCTGGATTGGTATTTAGCCACTCATTAATCTATTAGTTGAGTAGAAAAGTCTACACGGAAGGCAAATAGTAGAGAAGGGATCAGGAGGAAGGATGGGACCCGCGGTAATAAGAGCCCACTGGTTCGACGCTTTTGCTTAAAGATTCATTGTTCTCTGAATTAACTAAATAATCGACCGCGAGCGAGTAAACAAGGCAAACAATCCAACTTACTAGAAGAAAGACCAATCGAATGGAGACTTGTGGGAGAGACACTAGTAAGGAAGAAATAGAGACTTGAGAAGATTATGGGTGGAAACCAGCGTGATGAAAGCAAGAAACAATGAAAGGAAGCGGACTGGGGGCTGGGCAGTGAAGACTAAAGAAAAGTCAGCAAAAAGCAGGCGGGGATGGGAGTAGGTGCATCTGTGGTATGACAGTGTATAAAGACGAAACGCAAGCCTTCTAAAGCATGAACAATGAAACTATTCCTATGGCCATTCCTAGCATGAAGGGTCTGCATCCACCCCAGCACTGAGAAGACAGCCAGTGATAGGGCGCAGCCGGTACATCTTCCCTCTAGCTCGTCTTCTTGGATCCCATAATTCCCCTTCTGCCGTTACATGTTGGAAGGACAGCACCTGGAACCACAAGCACAGTCGCCTAACAGCAGCCGCCGGAAGAGCCAGGTTGAACTCCCTGGCCCTGACCAACTTGCACAGTAGGCTTGTTGTTGACGGTGGCAGTTCCCATACGTTCCTTGATCTGTCTAGCCATTGTCAAAAAAGCTTGCTCGACATTCGAGGCATTCTTGGCCGAGGTCTCCAGAAACGGTATTCCGAGGCTGTCCGCAAATTCCTGTAGCATTCACATATTCCGTTAGTTGCCGACCGGAATACTCCAGCTACTGGCGACTGTAGCGACGTACCTTGGCCACTGTGTACTCCACTACCTTCTTGTCTTCCATATCGCTCTTGTTGCCCACAAGCAACTTATTGACACCCTCGGTGGCATAGCGGTCGATTTCTTGGAGCCACTGCTTAACGTTGTTGAATGAGTCCATATCAGTGACGTCGTAGACAACGCAGATACCATGAGCACCACGGTAATAAGACGACGTGATAGTCCTGAATCGCTCCTGGCCCGCAGTATCCCACTGAAATGCATTAGTGATCCCTAGTCATCATCTCGCAATACCGGCTTCCTTACAATCTGGAGTTTCACCGTCTTTCCGTCGAGTTCAATAGTGCGAATTTTCTAAGGCATACTATCAGCAGGCCGGTACACGGGGAAGGCGGAGCCTGAGTTGGGAAAGACACCTACAAAATCGACACCGATGGTGGAGATGTAGCTTTCCGTGTAGGTATCATCGGCAAATCGAAGAAGTAAGCAGGACTTTCCTACACCAGAATCTCCAATGAGGAGAAGCTTGAAGAGGTAGTCGTATCTGCTCAAAGCGTCAGCCTGGCTATGAATGAGACGCTGGGCCGCCCATCTTCTTTCTCGCCATTGGGAAGGGAGTATGGAGGCGGGGAGAGATCGGGGCAACTCTAAGAGAACACACAAATTAGCAAACATGCCGGCCGGTCAGTAGAGACAATCCAAGGAACTGCACGATAGATGGAAAGTGATGCAAGAGTTTGTGGTGATTAATACAACAGCACGCAACCCGATGAATCGCTCGGGGCCTAAGCGGATCGAGGCACTTACGACTCAGGGTTCATGGTGGAAACGGTGGAGGTATGTGTCGAAATTTGCAGGTGCTTAGAACAAAGAAGAAGACTACCGAGGACTGGTTCGAAAGCTATCTGGATGCGTTGGATGAGAAGGTGCAAGTAAGAGTGGCAGCAAGCTGTGGTTGTAAATGATGCTCGGAGCGTCTGTCTATTAAGCTGAGGGTGACCAGGCGGTCTCTTGGAAATGGCGGTTGTTGCGTTGCTGACGACTGCAGGAGAGCAGGGGAGCCCAATGTGCAGGTTCCAGCCGCGGGCTGCTGGTGACCGTTTCACACTCACTGACCCACCCACCTACCTCAAAAGCCTATGGGCCAATCTGGATTAGTGTCCTGGTACAGGAAGTCTTACGAAGTCCAACAACTGGGACACTAGTTAGTTAACTGACTTACTGTTAAATTAGTAGTTAAATATAAGTAAGGTAAGCGTGGTCGCGGTAGAAATAGGCACATTGTTCATTGGCATGTTCTAGTAATATGATCTGCAGAATGTGTCACGGGTACAACCACTCTCCATCAGAAACCACCACAATGTAAACCCTGAGATCTGATCATCATTTGTAATACTGCACAAATGACCATCTCATTCTGATACCATTAATACTACTCTACCTCGACAGACACCCAACAAGCCAATAAACAAGGTGAGAAGGCACTTCTGCGTATTGCTTTATTCAATCTCGGCTGTTTCGTCCTATTGCTCAGGTGATTCTCCCAGCCACAACGGGACTGGCTCTCACCGAACAACTATGTCATGCAAACCCACTCCCTCAAGAGAGCGGCAATCACTGTTCCTAACTAATCAAGCATATCCATGAACCTGAAGCCACTCCAACACTAGACCCTCATCTCTGTCTTTGTAGTGCAAATTTGTGCGGATGCTATCAGCAACGATAACCAGAGCACGGTCGTAGGCACTGGTATCCTTATCCTGAAAGAAGGCAGAGATGTCGGCTTCAATAGTGTGATCGGCGAATTTGGAAAGTCCCATTCGCACAAAGCGCTCGAAAACAACATTATTTGTCGATAAACGTGATTCAACCATGTCCCAATGCGATTTCATGTACTCCCAAAGTAAATGGCGAGTGCTTGAATTCGAAGCAAGTGAAACTGCACCGTTATGTATGTCCTGTATAGCAACCTTGTCTGAGAAGACAAAATCGAGATAATCCCTGACCAAATCGGGATTCTTCGTGCGTCCAAGAGCCCCTAGGCAGATCTCTTTTCCATCGACAGAATCGGTTCTCAAATATTCCTCCTTGACGGAAACATAATCTTGAGTTCCACCCTCAGAAACTACAACACCAAAAATAACAGAGCGCAGGTTGGGATGCACAGCATTTTTGTCTTTAGCAGTGTTCCAGAGCTGGAAGCGTCGTGTTGCCTCGGAAATCATACTAACGCTCAATGTTAGTGAAGGTCTCAGTTAAGCAGCCTCAGGATGTGAAGAAACTTACTCTTTATGCCCAGCATGGCATGCCATTCCAATCAAAAGTTTCCGAAGCTGTACAGTAAGATAATCATCTTCGGGCTTAAACTCCCAGCCAATTTCTTCAGCGGCGGGTGAGACTAATTCAAGGGTGAATTTCTTCAGCCCTGATGATACCGAGTTGTTTTGAGCAAACACCGAACGTAAGTTTCCGATGGAAGTTGAGATTTGAGACCAGATCCTAGAAGATAGGCATCGTTAGAGACTGAGATCACAAAGAAGATGTACTAACGGTGTTCAAGGGATGCTGACAGATAGTTCTTTTCTTCCTTGAAACCACTCAATAAAGATAGCAAGGCAGTCGTTGTGCCATTACCAGAAACGGCAAGAGCAGCAGCATCGCCGATCAGGCCGATCTTATCCTCAGTACTTAGTAGGTTCAAAGACTGTCCGAGTTTAGCCAAACGATCAGCAGGATAGTTGGTGCGGTAGAAACCAGAAAGGTTCTTGTTTATCTTGTAGAAGGATTCCTGCCCCACACCGGGGACTGAATCTGATTTAGATACCAAAGCACCCTTATTTGTGTCGGACACCTCACGAGCCGACTGGATACCTAGCGGAATCCACCATGTTGTTTCGTCCTCATCTGGTTTGGCATCGCCTGTCGAGAGAAAGCGGTTTTGTCGGATGTTGATTTGGCCCGGCTCCTCGGTGATAGTGATAACGGGGAATCCGATCTTGCGAATCCAAGGGTCCTTCGCCACCCTATTAGTTCAGGGGAACCCAAATGGACTGAAGAAAATTACCATGAAGCTAGTTACATCCTGGTTGGATGCCTTGCTTAGAGCCGACCAAAGATCATTTGTGGTAGCATTTCCTGCACACCATCAAAATCAGCAACTCGATGTTCGCAGGCCTATTGCATTTGCCAACTTGCCGTAAGCGTGTGCCTTGAGATACGCAGCTACACCGCGTAGAAAGGTCTGTCGACCGAGGTGATCACTCAGCATGCGAATGACCGAGCTTCCCTTCAGGTAGCTGATGTGATCGAAAATCTGGTCCACTTCGAGAGCGTTTCTAACGGGTACCTCAATCGGATGTGATGCCCGCAAAGAGTCAAGTTGAAAAGCTTGTTGAACACCCTCAGCCTGTGTGCCGGTTAACATAGAACTAACACGCGGATTTACCTCGGGAATTGCGCACAACAAACTGAGACCAGATATTCCATTCTGAATGTAGGTTCTGGGTTAGTTCTATGGGACAATGATCACGCGATGGCCAAAGCTCACCAGGATAAAAGTGGTCAACAGCAAGCCAACCGACCCAAGTTGCAAACCCTTCGTTAAGCCATAGTTCGTTCCACCAATCCATTGTAACAAGATTGCCAAACCATTGATGGGCCAGTTCTGAGAGCATTGCAGGTTAAGTATAAGGTGGTATTGCTTTGATGAAGAAGACTCACCGTGCGCGACCACATAAGCAATGCGGTTCTTATACCGGGTATCGGACTTGCCCTCTTCAAAAAGAACAGCAGTTGTTCGATACGTTACGAGTCCCCAGTTTTCCATAGCACCCATCGCCTATATAGTATTAGTGGACTTGTTCGATGTCGTGTAAGAAAGGGTATGCACAAATTCATGGACAGCGAGAAGATCTGCCTTGGGCAAGGGATATTCTATCTCGAAAATCTCGGAGAAGTAGTCAACGGTGCGATGAGCACATTCTAGAGCGAATCGAGCTTGCTCTTTCAGACCTCTGGTTGTATAGACACGGACGGGTATACTCTTTCCTTGATACTTGCGCTCTGTCATCGCCTCCACGTATTCGAAATCGCCAACTGCCCATGCCAGAAGCTGGATTTGATGTTAGAGAGATCCCTGCCGGATCACTGGAAAGACTCACATATGTGCTCATAACGGGAGTTCTCTCAAAAGAGACAAGTTTGAGTCCCGGCTTACGTCCAGCCTTCTCATCTTTAATAGGCATGTTGCTCAGGGCAGTTTGACCGGTGGGCACCTCGATCTCGAAATCAAAGGTGGCTTTCAGATTTGGTTCGTCGAAGCATGGGAAAGCCCGACGCGCATCACAAGACTCGAATTGGGTGCTCAACATGTAGTGAAAGTCTCCTTCTTTGGGTGTGTCTTCAACTGGTTCCACAACAGGGATGTATTTAGAGCGGTAGAACCCGGCCATCGCGTTGTTCATGGTTCCGGTAAAATTCATCGAGAGAAGAATATCAGAGGGTGCAATTTCCGACGGGAACTTGAAAGCCACCCGCTCAGAGGTTCTATCATAAGAGATCTCGGATGCTTCGGACAATTTGGTCCCTAACGGAGGCCGTCAATATTATGGCAAAGGAAACAATCATGGGCAAAGCCCGGTGCAGGTGATGACGGACCATCTTCGCCATAAATTTCGACTTTCTGAACCTCGATTTCCTTCGAGTTGAGCACAATCTCTTTCGTGGGGCGGGTGACTCTGGCCTTGACCTTGACGGTCCCATTATAGCCCCAATTATCACTGAACTGCAGATCAAACAAAGACACGTCGTAATGGACTGGGATAGCTCTGTGCTCATCGTTAGAAAAGTGTCTTTTGAAAACCCAAAAGTCACAGTTTGCAACTCACACGTCCGGGAGGACATCTCTGTCATTTGATGCCATTGTGCGGGTGCGGAAATCAGAAGAGCAACACCTTGCGGAGGACGAATGGCCAGCAATCGTGAGAGTAGGAGGCAAATGTGTGCGCGGAGAGAGTGAAAGAGCCGATAGATGGCGGGAACGCGAGAAAGCGAAGGAGGGGGAGCAGGGGAGGGGAGAGGAGGGGCAGTAGAGGGAAACTGGTCGGACCGGCTGATAAACCAGAAATCGTCCACGGATTCGAGCTTTGCCGCCAGTACGTGTACATCTGGCTGGCGACGCCGTGGCGGCTGTGCTTCTAATGGGACACCTTCTCCCCCACATTTCTTATGCTAATGGTATCTGGATCTGGTCGAGCGAGCCTAAATTGGGCGAATCTCTGTCTACGGTTATCTTCGGCCCATGCCACAAAGCCTCATTTACCCGTAACGATACAGATATGGGGTGATACACACACATACAAGTAATTCAGAAAATCCTGAGGGGGGAGGACAAGAATGGAAGGGAGATTGCAATGAGGGTAAGAATCCTGAGAGCCTGAGACAGAATCACTTTATTGTGTTTTACAGAAGGCTCAGGCAAAGACTGAAGGGCAGAGTGGGAAGGGGAGGGAATTGTACGTAAACGAAGTCCAGATTTACCGAGTCGCGTCTGTGTAAAGTGAGAAAGATATGAAACCAAGAGTTTATGGTTTAGTATATGATTTGGTAGTGTCATTCAATGATCATTATTGTTGTTCCATCAGGACACAGACCGGAGCTCCGACGGAGCTTGGACCCTTTTCGGGAGACGAATGTAAGTTAATTCCTGGTTGATTCTATTATCTAATCACGGCCGAGAGGTGAGTACCCAGCAGTAGTACTCCGTACTGTTCCTACCTAGTCGAACTACTCAATATTCCTACTGTATACACTATCTAAGAATGCTTTACTACTAAAGAGGTGTCTAGTAACAACACACTAGTCCCCAAAACCGCTAAAGCCGATCGTTCAAGCATCTTCACCTATCCTGGTCGTTCGCTCCAACCCCAGATCCGTCCTTCGCAGCCTGCCTCACAATTTTAGAAGATGGCCGATTCCGATGAAGAGTATGCTGGGGAAGTCTCCGAGGATGAGGTAGATGGCAGTCAAATCTCATCTCGAGGCGGAGCCGCTCAACCGCCGCGTTCGAAAAGAAAGAAAAATCGCGGAGGCGCCGAATGGGAGGTCTCAAGGACTTGGGAGAGCTTGGTCGAAGGCGCAGATGGCACGATCAACTCTACAGTAGAGGGCCTACTTGAAGCTGGGAAAAGGAAGAGGTTAGCTTCTCTTTTCTCTCACCCTTGATACATGTCCAAGGGGGGAATAAACGACACTGAATACAGGTGGGGTATAGCGAAGCTGAAAATCTTCACAGACTTCTACGGGACACCACACCACTACAACGAGGCATTATCCGCCATCTTATCCTGGTTCTCGACTTGTCACACTCAATGGCAGAAAAGGATCTACGGCCAACACGATATCTCCTGTCCCTGCGCTATGCCCAAGAGTTCGTCAGAGAATTCTTTGAACAGAATCCAATCTCCCAGTTGGGTGTACTTGGCCTGAGGGATGGCCTCGCAGTACGGGTTAGTGATATGAGTGGAAATCCTACTGAACATATCAGTGCAATTCAAGCCCTACGAGAGCATGACCCGAAAGGTCTTCCTAGCTTGCAGAATGGGCTTGAAATGGCTCGAGGTGCTCTCTTGTATGTTCGCACCATCCAGAGTGTTGGCACAGCTGAATTGCCCCCACGAACCACGCAAACTAACCCATGGTTCACAGTCACACTCCCACTCACGGTACCCGTGAAGTCTTGATCATCTTTGGTTCCTTGCTCTCCTCTGATCCAGGTGATATTCACCATACCATAGCAACTCTGGTTAGCGAAAAAATCCGTGTTGGCATCGTGGGCCTTGCTGCTCAAGTAGCCATCTGCCGCGAGCTTTGCTCTAAGACAAATCATGGCGACGATACCACGTACGGCGTAGCTCTTAACGAGCAGCACTTTCGTGAATTGGTAATGGGCGTCACAACCCCTCCGACCACGTTTTCTCAAAGGCAGTCCGCAAGCTCCCTCCTGATGATGGGATTTCCGTCCCGTGCTGTCGAAGCCCACCCTTCTCTTTGCGCGTGCCATTCGAATCCTTCTTGTGGGGGCTATTCCTGCTCTCGATGCAATAGCAAGGTTTGCGGCCTTCCTGCCGAATGCCCTTCATGCAGTCTGACACTAATCCTTTCCACGCATCTCGCTCGGTCTTATCATCATCTTTTCCCATTGATGAATTGGGTCGAAGTTCCATGGGCGCGAGCCTCGCGTAGCCTGGCCTGCTTTGCTTGTGGTATAACTTTCCCTCCAGTGCCCCCTAGAGATCAATGGCAGGCCGCAGATGTACAGTCTAGAGGGATGAGCGTAAGCAGTCGCTATGAATGCACCGTGTGCCGTAACAATTTCTGCATTGATTGTGACCTTTTTGCTCACGAAGTTGTGCACAATTGCCCTGGTTGTCAAAGCGAGACCACATCTTCTACAACGCCTGGACTGGTTCAGGTAACTGACAGAATGGATACATCGGCATAATCCGATCGACATCGTTCAGCAATACTACGGGATATCCCAGCTCAATGACCTACTTCATACAGGAATTGCACATCTCTGTAAGCCTAACACTGTAGATGCTGGTGCAGAAAGACTCATCAGAATCGGCTCAGGGGCAGTTATATCCGCGGCTACCATATGGCCACTCTACACGAAATGCAGTTATTCCTGCAGGTTGACTTGGGCGTGGTGTCATGGTGATGTAGTAGGCACATCCTTCACTACGATCCGCATGTGACAATCTGAGCGAGCTGATATCCAGTCATGAAAGAGGCTAAGGAGCGATTAGAAGATGGTACCAATATCCTAGGAGGTAGCAAACTTGATTATATCTATATCAAATAATCCACTTTATTCTTGACCAGGCTACTAAGTACTGTGGCCTTGATTCGACCATTGAAATTAGTAAGTTAGCGATCGCGGAATATGAGACAGACCTCGGCTAGTCTTGTGTTAGACCGCCTGTCGCATAACCAGGTTCACATGCCGCAGGTCCGCTGGCTTTGACGCGTCGATTGACATCACCTTTGACATTCACTCATGTCCGATACAGTACGCTTTAGCTCCTCAACACGGTCATGAACCCCACGCGCACACCTGCTCTGTGGGAGGCTTCGATCCAGTCTTCAGACGAAGCAATTTCCCCGCCTGGAGTCGAGCAGGAAACGTGGGACGCTGAGCTCTTCGAAAGACTCAGTTCCTACCCATTCGAGGACGATCATGAGTTTGCACATGGGCTCTCGATAATTCTCGGCCACCCTGAAATACCAGCGTCAAAGGCCGAGATCGACCGGGACGATGATGTTATGTTACAGGCTAAATGTTTCTACTTCTCGAGGTTAGAACTTTCTACCGAAAACTTAGAAGCTATAGCTCTAACCATGACTGTTTTGCTCTCTTGGTTCAGGAAAGAGAAACTCCCGACTCCCGTGAACGTCGGAAAATACCAACTATGGTTACAAGCCAGACCCACAGCAGCTGAAGCTGCTGGTCCTATAAACCAGCAGCAACTCAACAGTGTGGTATCTGAAGACCGTGCAAATGCGCGGTTGAAGCAAGCAGAACCTGCGTATCCCTCCTCGTTCGCTCATATAGTCGAACTCATTACGACCGGGCAACCCATACCTGGAATTCAGCAGATACCAGACACTATACTCGCTGGCCAAGACACTCCAAGTGCCAGGTCAAGGAGACGGAAGCCGTGGGAGCTGGAAAGCGGCGAGCATATCGGCAGATGAATGACAAGTACGGGCTGATTTCCAAAAAGTTGCTCAAACAGCCAAGTCGACTCCTTGCCTTTAGTGGATGACCAATTGCGTCCTCGTCAGTAGTCCGATATGTCATATTAGTTCATAGCTAACAATAAGAGCTTCTGCAAAGTAGGTAGTACCGGTAAACTGGCAATAATTCATGAATTTGTCGTAAACCAACCTCTCGCACAAGCAACTGTATTTTGACCGCACCTCCCTTGTCTTCTCCTCATACTTAGAACGGCGAATAACAAGAAGCATAGGTAATATAGTATCAACATCATCTTGCTAATTCCTCGGGTCGCTTCTTTTCTTCACCTTTTCGGTTTGCCTCAGGTAGATAGAAAAGAGCTGTCCTGGATCAAGAGCCATAAAAACACGGCATGGTGCTATAGGAGCGCATATGAATGAATGAGGTGTGAAATTCGTCCGACTTGGACTAGATGAATCACGCATCAAGCGCAGCGCAGCCCTTCAAAAGCGTAACGATCAAAGTTGCCAAGTGCAGGCTACTGGGCTTCTACCTGGAACAAATCGACGCAGTAGGTTAGTTTGTAGCTCTCGTCACATGGTTGAAAGAATGGGTCTCGGTCTACTCTTGTTCTTGACATTGTGGTCATCGAAATGGCGGGTAGTTGGGGTTCCACTGAGTTGCGCGACTGAAACGTCCGCCGTGTTGTCCAGGCATCTGGTACCTGTCGTCGCCGAAATTGCCGAAACGATTGACCGAAAGGCCGGCACCTGGCCCGGGACGAGTTGTGTGAGAAGGGTTGCAACATAGCATAGCCACGCGGGAACCGAACTTAGAGCCACGCAAGGACACCATATGTTTTCTATACGTCACGTCAGGATCAAGCACGATGTTATTCAGCAGATGGGTGAATACCTAATATGGCTGGCGACCAACTCACGCTGGTGCGGTGAGGCATTTATCAATATCCATTGAATAAGGTAATTGCCATATTGGTCCCCAGCAACTGAATTAAGTCAGACAGCCATAAACAATGAGTAAGTTAGTTTACGCAAGGGCTTACTATCAATCAAAGGCATTCTCGGGCGATCACTGCGGCCTGTGCATACTCGAGCAAGGTAGCGATCTAGGAACTCGGAGCCGCCAATCTTCAGGCATTTTTCCACAATCTTCGAAGCAAATTGGTCCATGCTGTAATCGACTGACCAAGCAAGAATGTGCTCAACGGCGCGGCTTTTGTCGTGTGGGGCACCATGTTCGCAAACATGCTGGATGCACCAGTTTCCAAACTGGCCGTGGGCAAGTATGTCGATCTTTGATAACACCTCTTCGATAGCAGGGCGCTATGCATCTCGTTAGCAAGCATCCAGCAGGGATCATTGAATGTCCTCTGAGCAGCCTGTTCCAGCTTCTCTAGGTCCATTGAAGAACTTCAGAGAACAAAGAAGAAATGATCAAGTGTCACCTTTTCATCCTCGACGCAATTTTCGAATATGTTCTGCACTACCAAACTTCCCGTCTCGCCCAATGCGACTTCGTGCCACATCCCGCATAGTGCTTCGTTTACTTTACTCATGATCTGCGGGGGTTCTCCACTCCATCGCAATTCGAACAGTTTCTGCCAGACATGGCACGCGTACCTATGAATGACAGTTTCTGGTATTCGCCGCAGAAGTTCATGGACCATGACCGCTTTATGCTCTTCTGGGACGCAGTCAAAGGCCTTTTGTATCACATGGCAACCGAACGGATCCATACTCAGGCTCAGGGTATTCCCTTTGATAGCATTGGCGATTGCAATGATCTGGTCGGGAGTTCCATGTTCGAAGCAGCGTTGGACGAGAAAGTTCCCGAAGCGGTTTACCATGAGCGGATAGGCTTGATGTACAATCGCCTCTATGATTTCATACTTTTGCTCAGTTGTCCCAACCTTGAGCTTTTGTTGTAGGAATATTGAAGCTTGCTGGTCGTTATTACATACGATCTTATCGACTATATATTTCCAATCGCAAGAAACGTTTTTGTCAAGCAGTCGTCGGTAGTTGATTGGTTCCAATGGTGAAATGTATGTTTGGCTGGGATTTGTGCCCACCTATATACATAAGCTCAAGTCAAAACGACAGAAAGGTGGGACGTTTCTTACCGACGAAGATTGCCATGAGTTAGACGTATTGAACTCTGTGGCTGTTGGTGAGAGTGGGGTGCCAATTGGGCGTTGATGGTATGTATGAATTGGATACATTGCAACTTGCTGTTGGTAAGCACCGTTGGACCTTTCCATGGAAGATCTTGAAAGGGTTGACTCGGGACTTGACGCAAAGGCAGCTGGCCATGGAGTACCGTGGCTTGGGAAGCATGGTCCACCACGGCTATTCTGGGTGAATGAGCGCCGCGGACCTGGCCCTGGAGCCTGAAGGTACCTAGCTTGTTCCTCAGGGATATTGGAATCAAGGGTGAAGGATCCCGAGGCCGGTCCTGAGAAAACTCGATGTGATTGAAAAATATCGTGGCTCGGCACGCAAGAGTTTGTACTCGAGCCAGTCCAGAATCTGTTAGAGTCCTCGCTATAGGGACTGTTGCAAGGCAAACGGAATGGTTCTCCATAAGGTCTTTCCTTGATCGGGCTCATGTTTGTGCTCATTGCTTGCTGGGTTGCAGATGTCCAAAATGCCCGATTCCTGTTGTATGCTCCAGCAGAGAGAGCATCAGACATGTCGGACTGAGAGTCATCTTGCGTATTCCAGCCGTCCTCTATAGAGGTAAAGCCTGTCTGTGACGCTTTAAATGCACTTTGCAAATTGGCGATTGTTTGTTCTGTTACTTCTCGTCCATTGAACTCGGCTTCAGAAGGGGGTCCCAGTGCTTGGTCTATAGTATGTTTGATCACTCGAGTCTGGGCTAATTCCTGCTCTTGCAGGGCTATCTTTGAGTTGGCAGCCAGTAGTTCCTGCTTCAAACGTAACACCTCGGCCATGTCGATGTGAACTGCCTGCGACGACTCAGTTTCAACCAGATCAGTTGATGTGCGAGGAATTTCTCCTGATGGTAAACTACTGGGAGACTTGTCAAGGTCTGTATGATCATCACTAAAGTCTGGATTCGTCTCATCGTCAAACATGTGATGGCTATGTCGCTTCAGCAAGTGCTGCTCGCTAGGTATCCTTGAAAACAGGCTCTGGTCCACGGGTAGCTTGGCCTCGGACGGCTGAGGCTTGGGAGAAAGCCTTGCTAATATCCTTTCCATCTCGGTGTGGGTATTTGGGGAGACAATATTGAAATGCTCCAACTTCTGCTTCTAGGCTTGTGAGATTTTGGACTGATGGTATTAGTGGCGAAATTCTGACCTTGCTTGATGGGACATCATGGTAAAAGTCATCTGCCGATGTTTGACTGCCCCCGGGAACAGATGATCTCAGAGACTCCGTCACACTGGCTGGAACCTTGGAATGTGTATGGCTCTAGGATTGATGTATTGCTGTTAGAACTTTATAGCTACTGCGTCGTGTTTTAGAGACTCACTGCGACCTCGTCTCCAAGATTTAGTACATGGAAAGTACTCGCAACACTATGAGGAGGGCCACTGTCGGTGCGGTTCAGCTTGGATGATGTTATTGACATGAGAGACATCATGTGTCGAGTGCCGCCTAATTGAAGTTCTTCAAGATTCGCGACGGTGCACTCGTCCAGTATCAAACGTTAGAGCAGGTGGCTGGAGCAGTTGAGAGTCAATGATGCCAATCGTTCGCAAGGAATGTATAGGTGGTCGTTATTTGAGGATGGACCGGAACGACAATAACTATTGGTAAGATACGACCAGATCCCATCCAGAAAGAGGCAGGGTAGATAGTCACAATATCGGAAAGAGGATATATGAAGCCTTCAGTGTCCCTACCGGCCTGTATACTGCATGTATAGCAGGGTTAGTACTACAATCCGGAAGTAGCGACGGAGAGTATTGGTTGGTACCTATAGTACCTACCTAAGTCAAATAGAATGAAGCCCGAAATAGCAATGGTTGGAGGAAGTCGCGTGCGAAGGGCCGCTGCCAGTGAAAAGTATCTGCGGGGTTCGGTTGGTAAATTAAGGTACCTACCTAGGTAGTGGCATCATGTCTAATAGTATGTCAAAGAAACCGACTGAGGGGGGTGATTATCATTCTCTGCCGATGGTCAGTAAGAGAATGTTGCAACAGCTTGATAGGTACAGTAAGCAGGAGACTGTCCTAAGACCTAAGAAGTGTACTATGTTCTATAGAATACTCTAAGTAGGTTTCCATACTCACATAGTAAGAGCTACACATACATCATGTATGATCAAAAACAAGACTCTGTCGGCGCATAAGTACATACTATGTATATAAGATGGTGCAGCAGTTGTGGGGGGGGGGTGGGGCCTTTGTCCATTTCTGTAGTAACAAATAAGTTTACTTGGGAGAGACAACTTTCTCGAATCATGTTACCAGAATATCTTCCATACCCTAGGCAAGTACGCAAAAGGCATATAATTCTATCTGATTGAATAGAGTATGTATTGATTGTATATAATGTCTAAATGCATGGTTGATGGCCTGTCTATACCTTGCGTACTACATAATGTACCGTACCTGTATACACCTTTATTTTTTCCATTACTGCTGAGATCTTTTGAAGTATATAGAGGGTGGGATGGCTGGCTACTGCAGGTGACAATTTCTTATCGTGGGCGGCGTATCCACAACATATACAGTTCAGAGTACAGTGTACAGTGTACATACAGCATGCACAAAGTAAAAGTATCAACTCACTATTATAAAAAAAATCTATATAGCAGGCCTCAGACTATAATTATATACTAATTAAATAAGCCGGCTATATTTATTTATAAAAAGAATAGTAATTCTGTAAATAAATAAATTAGTAATAATATCTTAAAATAATATATTAAGTTCTTAGGCCCTGCGAGAGTTATTTGTTTATCATACTATTTCACCACTTCAGTCCTTGTAAATTTTTAGACTTTTACTTATTTAGTATATTAATAAGTTTTTTTTCATTATTTATAGTATAATCTATATTTTTATTACTAAATCTATAAGATGTTCTTAGCTGCTTCTACCAGTAGGTCCCGGAGAGTTGTAAAATTCGTGGCCACGGAGGGTAGGTGAAATTAGTCAGCAGGTTAGTTACCTAGTTAACTAACTACTATGTAAGTTAACTTAGTTGACACAAGTTACGGAGTAGTTAACTGCAGATAAAAAATAAGAGATTCGTCATCCAGCACTCCACCGCCGGTCCTGGCAAATGCTACTAACCGGCTACGGATACTACTAGCGTTGCTGGACTAACCCGGATATTCCCTGCGTATCACGTAGTCCTGCTAGGCAACTACCTCTTACAATCCTACAGATCCCTTTCACACAACGAGAGATACTGGCTGGTTGAGCAGTAGTGCTGGTCTTCTACTAGGTACTGCGCCTCCGACCCTTATAAGCGTTTACTTAACTTATCCCATACTTATCTAAAGGCTAGCTTGTTGCCAATTGCTCTGAACTTCCCAAACCTGGCTTCGATGAAGACTACTGATGTTGCCGGCACCTCACAGATTGCGAATGCCACGTCCCTCATTCTTGTCTATTCTCGAAAAACTGCCACTATCTCATCACTGTGGCGCGTGCGATACTCTACCTTCTAGGCGCAAAGATCGGTCCTCGCTCATTAGCTTTGATGACCATTACCCAGACTGCACCTTTTCTGGTACGGTGTTACACTTACCCACTTGCCTTGGACCTAGCTAATATTACCAACAACAGCACCTCTATTGAAATATTAGTACTGATACTCGAATGAGCACGACGGTCGTGACCGGTACTGGGCGACGCTCGTCTGTGTTGCTCTCAGAGCTACAGATGCCAGCAAATACACCCGGCTCACAACCAAAGCACATGACTAGCCCGATAGACAAATTTCCGCCGTTCAGCGACGAGTCGTTTGATACGATAAAGGATTCAAGGGAACACCACTCGGGTTCCTCAGTCAGATATGCGCCGGCACGCTGGGAGCCGCGAAAGACAGGGCAGTTTCCGTACGATGAGAAAGCAGTATTCGCTGGGAATACGAGACAACGGTCAAGAAAGAGCATCAGCGAGACAATCAGCACGATTAGGACTCGCAATGGTAGCGTGAGTGCTAATGCTCAGGAGCTGGCTGAAGCACTGAAGGCACCAGTCTCATACAGGTTAATTGTAATGATGCATGCTTGCTTATATGTCCTAGCTATGCTGACCTGCTTCTAGACTCTCTGTCTCATTTGGTATCTGACCTCGGCTCTGACAAACACCTCCTCAAAATCGATTTTGAATGCACTGCCGAAGCCAATCACCTTAACCATGGTACAATTTGCTTTTGTGTCTTTCTGGTGCCTGTTACTGTCGTCTGTGTCCAGAATGCTACCCTCACTCAAGGATAGCATACCAGCACTTAAGCATGGAATCCACACACCATCGCGCGATATTATTGTTACTGCTTTGCCTTTAGCGATTTTTCAGTTAGCCGGACATATTCTCAGCTCCATGGCTACTTCACAGATACCTGTCTCACTCGTTCACACCATCAAGGGACTATCACCCCTCTTCACGGTCATGGCATATCGTGTGCTATTTCGGATTCGTTACGCCAGAGCGACGTATTTGTCCCTCATTCCGTTAACCCTCGGTGTTATGCTCGCGTGTTCTACGGGGTTTTCCACTAATTTCTTCGGCATTTCATGTGCGCTAGTCGCAGCCCTCGTTTTTGTGTCACAGAACATATTTTCGAAGAAGCTGTTCAACGAAGCGGCACGAGCAGAATCCAACCTTGAGCCGACAAGCCGGCGAAAAATGGACAAGCTGAATTTGCTGTATTATTGCTCTGGTCTAGCTTTTGTCCTGACCCTGCCCATCTGGGTTGTCTGTGAAGGATACCCATTAATATCGGACTTCATGAAGGACGGTGCGATTTCCCTCACAGGAAAAGAGGGCTCTCTCGACCATGGTGCTCTTTTTCTCGAATTCGTATTCAATGGTGTATCGCATTTTGCACAGAACATCTTGGCGTTCATCCTTCTATCTATGATTTCGCCCGTGTCATACTCCGTTGCATCATTGGTCAAGCGAGTATTTGTTATTATTGTTGCGATCGTTTGGTTCGGGAGCTCAACAACCCCTGTACAAGGTCTTGGGATTCTCCTCACATTTGTTGGGCTCTATCTATACGATCGCAACAGCCATGATGATTTAGCCGATCAGAGAGCCAACGCCGATCACTTCCGCGTCAAGGAAACGGTACTTCCGTTGAACGAACGGACACCAGTGAGAGCCAGAGAGCCCACTGGCTTCTCTCCAGCAGCAAGCAAATTTCCGGATCATCAATCCTTGGGCGATTCACTCTCGCATACGAATGACTTGAAGAAGGTGTATGACGGACAGGGCTATGTTCGCCCAAGAGGAAGCAGTACTTCCCGCGCTTGGTTGGCTCCTGGCATCCGGCAACCAGACTACATGGCGCCCTAGTGATTCCTAGGCGTAACTGCGCCTTATATTCCTGTGTTCCCTTGTTCTTACATTTTAATAGCATTTTGCCTTCGGCACACGTCTTATCGGATATTATAATAATTGAGGTAGTAATAATGTTATCAATGTTGCGAGGTACCTAATCATTGTCTGGAGAATGATGAAGGCGCTACGACCATTCTTTTGTTAGATGGCGTGCCTACGACAAGGCTTGGAAAGATATTAGGTCGTGACGATTCCCTACTTTCAAGTGCACATACATGTTATTTCTACATCTAGAATCTGGGTAGCGGCATGTGATGACTGTCTGGAGGTAATGTCCTCAGAGTTGTTGATTTATAGATCTGGTAATAGGTTTGAGAGATGTAGCAACTGTCAGTAAAGAACTATACCTGCATCAGGCTGACTCATTTTCACTGATGTGAAGACGAAAGCAGCCCTAAGGAGCTCCAGCTCAGTGCAAATGTTCTAGGGCTATGTAGCAGAGGAGGAAGAGATATCAGTACCCTGCCTCCTACAATAATCATGCCCGTGAAATGAGTTTATAAGTCTGAAAAGGAAAAGGAAAAAGAAGAAGGTCGGAGGGACAGAGCTTGTTTATAGGGATGAAAGAGGCGTCCCGGAAGATTTATTTTGCCGCGTAACCGAACCAATCCGCGGGCGGCGATTTGCGAGTGACGCCCCGACTCGTGTCTGGCAGAATCCGAGCCAGACCAAAAGTGCTCTCTCCAACAAAGGACCTGTCCTGCCACCCTGTTACTACCTACTCTCCAGGTGGATGCCGCTCTTGTTCACCCTTATCACATTTGACTCTCCTCACATTATGCGGCCGCAGCTGTATCGTGCGGCCGCCCGGCTCATCCGGGTTCCAAAGGTCAACCATCTCAGGACCTTCGCAACGACGTTCCCTCGCTCTGCCGAGGTGGAACTCACTATCGGTCAGTCTCTGCGATGTTGAAGCCACTTCAAAATGCCTCCACTAACGCATCCCTTCAGATGGAAAGAAAGTTTCGGTAGAAGGTGACTCGGTCTCCCTTGTGCAGTCTCTGAATTCTTTTCTTACATGACTTGAACAGCTGGCTCGGCTCTCATCCAAGCTTGTGAAAAGGCAGGTGCGACAGTACCCAGGTAAGAATAAGTACTCAATGAAGACATGGTGAACGCAAATTAGCTGACTTGAATAGATATTGTTACCACGAGTAAGCCGCCATCATTATAACGTCTTTCATAACAGAATGACACGCTTTGCTAATACCATTCCAGGAAGCTTTTGATTGCAGGTAACTGTATGTCTGAGCTCGGATAATTTTCTGTTTCGATACAAATATTGATTTTCTCACAGGCCGTATGTGTCTCGTCGAAGTCGAACGGGCCCCTAAGCCTGTGGCATCATGTGCTTGGCCTGTGCAGCCTGGCATGAACGTCAAAACCAATTCGCCACTGGTGCATAAAGCTAGGGAAGGAGTGATGGAGTTTCTTCTTGCCAACCATCCCCTGGATTGCCCAATTTGCGATCAAGGTGGAGAGTGTGATCTCCAGGACCAATCTATGCGGTATGGTGCTGACCGTGGACGTTTCCACGAGGTCGGAGGCAAGCGTGCTGTCGAAGACAAGAATATCGGGCCTCTTGTCAAAACCTCTATGAATCGCTGTATTCACTGTACGCGTTGTGTTCGATTTATGAATGATGTTGCCGGAGCCCCCGAACTCGGCACCACCGGCAGAGGAAACGACATGCAAATCGGTACATACTTGGAGAAGAACCTCGACTCCGAGCTTTCTGGCAATATCATCGATCTTTGTCCAGTTGGAGCTCTTACCTCCAAGCCTTACGCTTTTCGTGCTCGCCCCTGGGAATTGAAGCACACTGAGTCTATTGACGTGCATGACGCTTTGGGGTCGAACATAAGAATAGACACTAGAGGCATGGAGGTGATGCGGATACTTCCGAGGCTGAACGATGATATCAACGAGGAATGGATCAACGACAAATCTCGGTTTGCTTGTGATGGCCTTAAGACTCAAAGACTCACCACGCCCCTAATTCGTCGGGAAGGGAAATTTGTTCCCGCGACTTGGGAGCAAGCTTTGTCCGAGATTTCATCAGCCCATCAGCGACTTCATGTGACGGAAAATGAGTTCAAGGCTGTTGCCGGGCACCTTGTCGATGCCGAAACCTTAGTGGCCATGAAGGATCTGGCCAATAAGCTTGGGTCCGACAACCTTGCTTTGGATCAGCCAGGTGGCAGTTCCCCGGTTGCGCACGGTGTTGATGTTCGCTCCAACTATCTTTTCAACTCCAAGATCTATGGAATTGAGGAGGCCGATGCAATCCTTTTGGTCGCCACGAACCCTCGCCATGAAGCTTCCGTTCTCAATGCGCGTATTCGCAAGCAATATCTTCGCTCAGATCTTGAAATTGGGCTTGTTGGCGAGGAATTCGAAAGTACTTTCGAATTCGAGCACCTTGGGGCAGACGTTTCCGCTTTGAAAGCTGCTCTTTCTGGAAAGTTCGGAGAGAAGCTTTCTATGGCCAAAAGACCTATGATCATCGTTGGCAGTGCTGCGGCCGAACACCCGGATGCCAAAGTGATTTTCGAGTCCATCGGCAATTTTGTAGAGAAACACGCTAACAACTTCATTACTTCGGAATGGCAAGGATACAACGTTCTCCAACGCGCAGCATCCCGTGCAGCTGCCTATGAAGTAGGCTTCACTACGCCATCTCTAGAAATTACCCAGAGCAAGCCCAAGATGGTTTGGCTTCTTGGTGCTGATGAAGTCGCCCAGAGCGAAATCCCTAGTGACGCCTTTGTCATCTACCAAGGGCATCATGGTGATAGGGGCGCTCAGCTTGCGGATGTTGTTCTACCCGGCGCAGCGTACACTGAGAAGTCAGGGACCTACATCAACACAGAGGGTCGTGTCCAAGTTACTCGAGCTGCAACTTCTTTGCCTGGGGCTGCCCGCGATGACTGGAAGATCATACGTGCTGCCAGTGAATTCCTTAACATACCTCTTCCTTACGATGATATTGAGGCCCTGCGCGACCGTATGGAAGAGATCAGCCCTGTCATGCGCCGATATGACGTGGTTGAACCAACATCGTTGAGCTCATTGAGCAAGGTCCAACTAGTTGATCAGAACAAGGGCACTCAATCCACTAATACGCCTTTCAAGAAAGTCATCAATGATTTCTATTTTACTGACTCAATTTCCCGGAGGTACGTGCTTAACATGCCCCCCACCCCTGATGCTTATCGCTTGAGGTAAATTGCTGTTTGTGGTCTAACTCTATCTCAGTTCCCCGACTATGGCTCGCTGCTCTGCCGCTAAGGCTACCGGAAATCCGGAGACAAACTTCATGGCTGCTGGGGAGATGTCCTCGAAGGCTTTGTACGGCTAGATGTCAGGTTCCTCACTATTACTCCGATTTCTACTTATTGTCTGGTGGTCTAGGCGTTGTCGTTGTAACACCTAAACAATTTGTTTCCTTATTGCTTTTGCCCTAGTCCAATGTTATTATAGTTGAGTACTGTGCTTTCGCTTCGCGTTGTCTTGAAGCTCCCAATCACGCCAAGATAAGTCTCAAACCACACCAGCAGTGGTCAAGTTGTACATAAGAAAATCTGAATGATAGCTGGAGGTACTGCAAGCCCGGAATATTCTTATCTCAACGCTGGGATATTGTCTGTCAAATGTGTGTCTACATTGCACAATAATTAGTTAAGATCCGCTACGCTTGGATTCCCTCCAAAGGATCATGCAGAAAGCAAGTACCAATCAAGAACCACATTTCTATTGCCTAAAATGGTCTGGAGCTTTGGCTGTTAGTTTTATATCATAATTCATCATCATCCGTTTCCCCCATGCTGTCCTTGGCTTCTTTGTTTTCATGTCGATCTATTCGTACAGTAGCTGTCGCATTTCCCCTCGTCCTCGGAAAGGGAAGCTCTCGTCGCTGTGGAGTCAATTGTTTCTTGCTTATGGACTGCGAATGAGTTTGTTGTGGACCAGAGTTGCTTATCCGAGGATCATGACTTGGCAGGGGTCGCATGTCTTCGTCAGTAGTGGACTCATCTTCTTCCCCTGAAGGCCGCTGCATCAAGGGTGGCTCATTGTCTGTGCCTGAATCTGTGCCTGAGACCGCTTTAGAGCTATCGTGGCGCTTAGCCCGGTCATCTTCCGAATCTTCGAAGCCGGTACCACTTCCCAACACCTCATAGGACGGTGTCGAAGCTGAACCATTCGCTCGCCTCTTAGCAGCAGTAGTTTGCCTAGATCCGCCCGATTGTGTTTCTTGAGTTCGGAACTCTATTAGTTGCTCATTTGTCAGCTTAGAGATATGTAGCATATCGCGTTTAGCACCTACCTTCCTCTGGAGCAACCTCCGTGGTGGCTATTACGCGCTGTTGGTTGCGGATTTTCAACTTTTTCTCATTGAGAAGCTGCATCAAGTTGTTCATTAGCTGTTCTTCGTGCCGATTCTTGGCGCCTATGAGCTCGTTAAGCTGGACATCGAGATCTTTGATGGTCTGTTCAGCAGCGCGGTAGCGATCCAGGAGGCTTGAACAACGTCTTTCGAGGAAATCAGCTCTCTCTGCCGAAGTAGAAGTCCAGTCATAGAGGTGGATGGTCTGTTCGTCGTTTTGCTTCAATACTAAAGTCCCGAATTTTTGCTTGGTAACGTCAGGGGGGCACTTGGTGGAGGCGGGATTAGACTTGAACATACAGTTATTGTTTGTACTCTCTTCCGTATCACGATTTTTATCTCTTTATCCTGGATTTCGGAGCCACTTATGATGGCTAACGCTTCTAGCCCTACAAATAAATCCTGCTCCTTCCCACACTGTTCTGCTTGTCCAAGCACATGGAGAATGATTCGAGTCCAGTCGTCTTCGGTACCTTGATAATTCTTTGAGCGATACGAGTTGAGGTGAGACTGCCGTACTATCAGCGAATAGCATTAGCATATGATGCGACTGATAGAAGAGGCAGGTTTCCCTTCACTTGGAGGATAGCACTCAACATACCTGCCCCAGTGAACGGACACTCTCCTTCTGTCCCAACAAGATCCAGATCTAGTGCGGAAGGACCACGACGGGTAACGTGCAGCAGTACGCACGCTTTGGGTTCATCGGATCTCGGAAAGCGCAGAATCCGCGGGGATAGGTCACTGTTATTGATAGACATATTGGTCTACAGATTTGATGTCCAGAGGGAAGATCATAAGACACAGCTTGCTGCTTGCCGGTGAAATATAGGATAAGATATCTTCAGTCCATTTGACGGGTCTTTGCTGGGCACCCTTTGATATGTCCCGTATTGAATCATGAGGAGCGATAGTTAGCTAAGTTCACTTACTAAGCATTATAGGCAACACTCTTGACTCCGTCAGAATAGACCCCCAGTGATTTGATGTATTTCACTTACTATGCCCGGGTGCCTTGAGAACGTAAATGTGGGCCAGTGGCAACTTTTTATGACCGCCTTCATTTACCTTTACCGCTTCCTCTATAGGCATGATCTGAAGCTCTTCCACGAATGCCAATCATGGGTTGTGATAAAACCGGCAGATCTCAAATTATCTAATCCAGTTCCACTTTTACGTTCTCAAGGCACCCTACCGAGTAGTCATGTTCCGTAACTAACTTAGTTAACTTAACTAACTAGGTAACTAACTATCTTAACTAGCTAGTTAAGTTAAACTTGGTTAGGTGTTATACCTTGTGGGATGTAGGCAATGAGGTCTTGTACGGTTTACAACCTTACCGCCTGCTCTCTTCGGCTGCTCTGCCGCCCTTCGCACAGACTCCCGCACCCCATCAAAACACTACAGACTGCGCGCTTATTATCTATACATACAGAGTACTCCGTATATGTTCTCGTACTAGCAACTCTACCACTGACGTACTCAGTAAGGTCATATACGATTGTCAGTGAAGCTTTAATTAGTACTTTCAGATCTGCCGGTTTCATCTCAAGCTGTAAGTATCATTTGCTAAAGAACCTCAGATCATTTCTGTATAGGAAGCGGTGCGAGCTGAGATAGAGGCGATAGATCGATGGCAGTGGCAAAAAACAACAATCGTAAAGAACCGAACCGAGTGTATTCAAGTCCCGGTAGTAGCCATCAAAAGATCTATTCATAGCGGTCGACTTCGTCCCTTAACATCCATCAACATCCATCAACAACAGGGGTGAGAAGACGTCCAAAAGTAACTTGTTTGCTTGATTGGCAAGTGACTCACTCTACGCACTCTGCGCTATTAAAACCATACCGAGCAATAGAGACTTAAATGGTCATAAACTTGATGGCTATCACCGCCCATTACGGGTGTCCGGCGGAAATTTTTACCAAACTAAATGCTAAGGAGATTAGCGATGCTCGTTAATATCTGATTTGTGATTGCCGCCTTGCCCCTATTTCACGTGGATAATGTTCAGCGCATAGTTCTCAGTGGGTGGGTGCATGGTTTCTAGCCTTCAAGTTCTTTATACCCTTACTTCAGATAAGGTGCTGCACATTACCCAAGCGGAATCCGTCCAGCCGCCGTCGCCTCCACCACCACCATTACCACCACCATTACCACCATTACCACCACCACTATCACGCGCCTACTACCTTGCACGGCTAGGAGTGCTACGTAAGGTTTCGTGGATCTCGTATACTGGACTCGTCCACAGAGTCCTATCTTTTCAATCTTGTGCAAACATGTCAACTTGACGGCTGCTAAGACTGCAAATCCTATATGTTCAATATCAGCTCCAAGCATATCTCACCGTTTTGATTATAACCCTCCTGTCCTCCATCTCATTTCCATGCCACTTCATCATTGACCTACACGAGCAATCACAGGCTGGGCTAAAGGGTATTTTGTTTCTGCTATTGACGCTGCGTATAGGAGCATCTGCCGATCGACTGGTCCTCTCCCGCGCGGGATGACTCGCTTCCTTCAATTTCGTGTCAGCGCTGGAGTGCCCTGAGCCTGTCATCAATCTTTAAAAACACCCTTGACATTGTGTTAATTTTCGCAGATGGTCTGTTACGCGGAACATGGCTGCTTTGACCCTCGAATTACGAAGTGGCGACGAGGAATCGATCGAGTGTTGGGATGACGATGAAGACCTGCAATGCTTTGAGGGATTCCAGCTGCGCGCGGCATCAAGTGCGACCTCTGTGACAAACTCATCGGCCCATCATTCAGTGCATCGGGACTCCATATCTTCTCGTCGCTCTGCACGCTCTGATTTGGAATCAAACGGCGGTGGCGATGAGGACTGGCAAGTCCAGTTGCTGGACAACGATGAGGTGATCACTGAAGAGGCTATTGCCTCTGCCAAAAATGCCGGAATACCTCTGCCTATAAATGTCCCTAAATCAGCCCTTGTTGGTGGTACCATCAAACGCCTTGGGCGGAGGAAAACAAACACAAACACGGTCGACGATTGGGCTGATGACGTGGATTTTCCTGGTCCCGACGGAATACTGCAGTTGAGAGGGCCTCTGGATACGTCTTTTCCTGAGGCGCTACGACAAGTCAGCTCCGCTGCAGTGAGTCCTATCAAAGCATCGGCGTCAGCTACATGGGATAATGACATCTCAACGCGATTACAACCGGCCTTGTCAATCCCGGCAATCCCCCGAATGGACGACGATACGGACGACGCTCATGATATCCCTACAATCAAAGTTGCGAGACCTCGTGCGCCGGGCAGGCCCTCGCTTTTCAATAATTTCATGCTTCATAAGGACTACTGTTCAGGGGACGATTTCGAGCAAGACTTTGAATTGCCAAACGGTGATCTACCGCTGCGACTTACTCCTCGAAAGGCCAGTGCAGGGCCTCTGAGCCCTTCTACAGAAGAAATCGAGTTAGATTGGTCCGAAGGCAGTATTGGGGTCCGGTTTGGTGGGATCACTAGCGAGCATCGATCGAACCCATCAATTATGTCTGTTGTGAGCCCGAGCGCTTCTAGCTGTCTCACGGCTGAAAGTGAAGACGACGGCCTCGATGGTCTCGTTATTCCCGAAGAGCCTTTAGACTTAGAATCTTATTTCAAAAAACGGGGAGGGCCTGTAGATCAGGACCTGGCTTGCGCAAAGCCTCCTTGTGTCAGTCAAGCTTCAAACAAGAGTGACGATTTTTTTTCCGGACTTGAGATTGAGGACGGACTATTTGATCCTCAAAGGCTTTCGATAAACCCCAATATCAAGTGCAAACCCGAAAACTCTCGGAGTCCTGTGCGACACTCCACAACGACTCTCACGTTCACTAACATGACAACATCTCCTAAATCTCGGATTCCGCGTCTATCCGGTCCCGATCGCCCACACTCGACACATTTAGAGACTGTCTCGGAGAGTGGTGCGCCTCTTTCACAGTTCAGAGAATTACAGACCCTAGTTGGGAACCATTCAGCACAATATTCTGTGTCCAGCCTCCCTTCTGTTCAGCAATCTTCGACGTCTCATCGACGGCACACAAGTCGAATGAACAAGGAACCTTTTGCAAGCGACGGTGTCCCTTTCGGCAGGTATCTGGCCTCGAAGCGTTCAATGCCAACAATGCGTGATGCACAGCACAGCGCCACGTCGCCCTTGGGTCAATGTCTTTCCACCTACTCGGATGTCTCAAGTTCAATGTCCAAATCTATGCACCGTCCTAAAACCCCAGTAGATCGCTTGGACGGCGTGAAACAGCTCATGCGAAAAGCACAAGTGCCATTCATCCCTGCTGGAGCGTCAGAAAAGCAGTCGCACCATGCAAGCCTTAAAATCCACCGTCAAAATCGTCGAAATAATCTTGACAGTTCGAACGATTCCTTCTTTACAAGCTACGCCGCTCGATCCTCGCGAAATCGTCACGACATGTTTAGTAGGAGTCATTCTGAATCTAGTCCAGAGGCCTTGACCACTGTTACTAAACGGACACTCACTCGGCCAACTCGACGGCGGAATTTTGGAGATGGATCGGAATTGGCTCTGTTCGATGATTTGCCTACATCTACCTCTGCGGAAAGTAGATTTGTGAAACATCCCTCCGGACGGGGTGTCCCACGATCATTCAGAAATAGGCTGGGTCGCAACCCGACTGTTTCTCCCAAAGCAGAAGCAACCTCCCGGTCAACTTTCAGTAACTTGGGCGCATCTCTCAACTTCGATAATACCCCCAGATTTGCACGAGACACTAATGCATCAAGAAATGCAAGGGAACAGCGCATAGCCTCTTTGTCATTTAATTCCAAACTTCGCGAGAGCCACCCACTTCCTCCTCTTGGCTCGAACGCAAGAACCTCCAATATCTCCCGGATGCCTTCCAGCTCGGTTGCCAGCAGAGGCAAAAAGGGTAAAGCTACTGCGCTGCATGTTTCTAGGCCCCATCTAATTAAGCCACTGGGCACCGGTGTACAGGAGGCCAAGTGTAAGTCAGGCTTTCCCGCGCGGCAAGTGAGAAAACCGTCGCTAATGATTTTACACTTCAGCGATTAATGGTATGCGATACAATCCGAAATCCTTCTCTTGGGAGGGGAATGAGAGCTCTGTTCGTGCCTTTGAGACAAGTGCACCAAAATCTCCAAAGCCAACACCCGCTCTCATCACAAATATCGGAGCCATGCAGAATGTGCAGGTTGTTGGCGGGATGGTATTTGACCCGCGACGTATGTGCTGGCTGAAACTGGCGCCGTCGCAGCCCGGGCAGGATGGGTTGGTAGCTGTTCAGGACGAAGATGATGTCTTTGCTGGTCTCGATGACTTGAAAGAAAGCTCTGGCATGGTAGGTGGGCGATCATCAACTAATCATGAAGACCTTTGCCTTGCAGCAAGCGGAGACGACCGAAGCTACGGCGACTCCTCAGACGAATGGCCCATGACGGAGGAATTTGATGTTGGGCCCGAGTTCATCAGGAGACAGCGCGCTGAGGAAGAGAAATGGAGGCGCAAGGTGGAAAAATGGACGAGTCTTGATTGTGCAAAGCTCGGAGATGGCTGGAGATGGGCTATCCGAGATCTGGTACGCTTTAACGGCACTGTCAATACCCCGGACGTTCACCATGTATGAGAGGCTATTTCCGCGGTTGCGGCCAAGGGTAGGCTGGTAGATCGAGGTACCACATCTGCAGCGGTGCGACTCAATTCTGCTGCCACGTGATCAAAATCTGTGTCCACAGCGTGCCCGTCGCATGAGGCCCTATAATGCCATATTCATGCTTATTTATACGACGTTATGAAGAAAATGTGTAGTTTTTTGTCCTTGATGGATTGACGAATACTGTACTTACATTCACCTAGCTAGGCAGACATACATCATTCATACAAAGTCTGATGAATCCGAGACATTCCGCACTCTTGAGGGTATGCGGAACTTTAGGTACTGGCTGGATAAAGCAAATCTTCATAATCTCAGTTGGTCATACAATGTTACGTCAGGTGGGATATATCAGCATGGGGCTTTCGGTGGTTAGGGAACACCGTACGTCATGTTGCGATGGTTGATCTATAAACATACGTTTTTGAGTGGCTTATCTGGATTCTACCCAAATCTTCAAAAGCGTAATGAAGACCTGGATCTTAACTCCGGGGGATTTGGGGGGGAGGGAGGCCGCAGCCCGGGGCCCCAGGGCTAGGTCATATTGCTTTCTAAGGAGTAGGTACGCCCCTGCAGCAACCTTTCTCAATGTCCTGTGAGCCAAAGCACCACTCCATAATCTTGTTCTACTTCAACTTCGTTCTTCAATCTCTCAATACGATGGTTATGGTCACTCCGTAAGCATTAGGCACGCCCGGGTGGCGTGCGGTCCCTAGTGCGGTGGATAATTGCTCCTGTTGATGAATGCCACTGCTATCCATGATTATGTACGCACTGTACACTCTAGGATGTTTGCCTATATGCGACAAAGCTCTGAACCGAGCAGCAGAGTTAACATGCCCTGTGCCAATTCTAGCTTGTATTCACAAGCCGGGCTGCCTGTCAGCCAACACAGGTAAGACGTAAGTCAACTAATGGCTCGACCGCCCTGTAAAATTACCGGCTCATCTCAGATGCTTAGAATGGGTTACTCAACACTGATAACTACAGTATACAGATCTACTCCTGTTGCTTGAGTAATCGTAGGTATTATACTTGTGCAGCGAGATATGACATGCTGTATATACTGTCTACGCTGTAGTTATACACTTTTCACCAAACACCTTATGCCTTCGCCCTGATTGCGGCCAACACTTTGGCTGCCTCTCCGATAGCTGCATGGGTTTGTTTGCCAGGTTCAAGAGGTATATAATCCACCATTGATCGCCCTGCCGTGCACTCCCTCGTATCAGCTGCCCTTCTCTGATCTTTCCACTGTGGAAAGGCGTGATAGCACATGAAATACAAACCAAGGTGTACTGTATATTACTATGCCTGCTTAAGTAGCCGTACACCCCGATCACGGATAGAATAAGGGTTTTTAGAGGTTGCTGTGGTCAACAGAGTACGGTGACGAATGCTGATCACATCACAGCCACGATTACTCATGGCATAGTGATAATGATAGCGTAGATCATTATAGGTGTTAGCAGTTATGCTGTAAACGCGCCTACAATTAGAGGGCATCGCTCGATTTGTTATCCACGATGGCCACGCCTCCCTCAGTCCTAAGGAGACAAACATAACTCTTCCCGGTAGCATGGAAGATGGACGACACTTGTGGCGTAGCGGCTCGATCTGAGGGCTATTGGCTACGAACTGCCAGCAAGCCCCAATAGCCCAGGGCTTTGCATGTACAACAAGTCAGCTCCTCATCATAACCTGAATCATACACTGTCTGATGCAGTACCCTGAATCCCAAATTAAGTAGCAAAATTCTGCCCCTGGGGCTAGGGACAACAGGTAGACGGTGGGAGACCCGATTAGTGAGGAAGGTCAGGGAGAAGAGCAGAAGAATTATGAGGGATAAGGCGGGAGAACAAAATAAGGCGGAACCCTGTTCATGGGTCCAGTCCTATAGTCACCCTGAGGTTCGATGCAGTAGCCCGGCTACCTGCATGAAAAGAATCGTCTCATCTCGCTCTCGGCCATCGCGGCTCGTGGCTCTTAAATGTGGCTATTTGGAAATCGACTAGTTCATCTGGGAGCTTCTGATGGCCTAAAATACCCAAAGCCGATTGCTTTTGTGCTGCCGTGAGCAAGAACTCCCATAGATTCCTACAATACATTTTCAAGTCGGTTGTAGCATACAGCTGAAGTACTACAGGAGCCTCCTGGTGGCAGGGGCTGGGACGTTGGCATTGGAGTTCGAAGAACACGTAACGCGAGAAGCTTTTGTCCAGCGTAACGCGACAAAGCCCTTTCGGGTGAATCAGGCACCACTTCCCAGTGGGGGACGTATGGCCTCTGTTACCTCTCGATCCAAGCTACCAACCGCCCGGCATGATCTCTGATCACTTCGGCATCATGTACTTGAGGCGCCAGGGATAGCGTAGGGAAGCAACCTGTAAAAATCGAGTTAACTATGGAGTACGATATATCCCGGAGCCTAGATGGAAACATTACGCATCCTATTTGCTCGGGCAGTACAAGGTTATCAACATGGTACTCTGCGTCTTAGGCCCGACGCTGAGCGTAGAAAGCGGAAATACAACTGACCCTGCAAGGAATAAAGCCTAGGATATTCGATACTCGACTACTTCGTACTCTCTTTTCATTCGGGGGTGATACCTTCTCGTACTTTGCTATTGGAGATAGAGTCACTAACTGTCAGATACACTCCCTCCTGCCTTGGTTAACCTCGGGCGTGATTTCAGACCTCGTACTGGCAAAGTAAGGGAGGAAGAAGGACTGACTAGGATGAGAGAATTCTCGCCCGACAGCTTGCAACATTTGGCATTGGATGAGAAAAGAAAAAAAAATAGGAAGGAAGAGAAAGAAAGCGAGTGACTATAGCAACAAACATCGATATCATGAATTGCAGCAGGTTGCGCAGTACGGTAGGCATCGCGTGCCGAGTACCGCGGTATGAACCCCTAAGTTAGGTCTCTTACACAGCTACTAGCTACCTGGCATTTCAACCCACTCACGATCTCAGGGCCGGTTACTCAAAGGTAGCAAGCAGTCATGGCTAGGCAAGTAGGTAGGTGTCTTTCTATCCTGATCCCCAACTTCTATACTCAACAACTTTCTGTGACCTCAATCCCCCCCTCCCCTGCTGGTTACCTATGCATTACCCTGGTTCTGCCCATGTCATGTCCATCTTAATCCTTCATGTAATTCGACTTCCATGCTTGAACCCTGTAAGTACCACAGATCTCTCTGACTATCAAGAGTCTTACTGCATGTCTTCGCCGCATTCGGTCCTTGAGCTAGGAGCTGATGCCCTACAGGTCGTCTTCTGATTTCCCGAATAGTCTCCCTGACTACTATTGCCTCCTGTTGTGCACTTCGTTCTTGTTCACTGGTTATGCTTCTCTGTCGGTAACGGTGTCCATGGCCGCCAGGAGCCTTTCATGCGATCAAGAATAAGCAAATGTCTCTCTCTCTCTAATGCCTAGGGTCATACCGGAGAGAGGGTGTACCTGCACATCCGGGTAGGTTGGTGGTGGTCTTGATTACACCCCTGCCTAATAATTCATCTTGTTTGGATACATATCGCACTTTCGAAGTTTGTAACCGAGTTGCACTGGGAAGCTATTGTATCGAAAATCACTTCAACAGCCCCCAATCGATTCCATGCTTTTCCTTCAAACTATTTAATGGCGCTGGGTTCCCATCCTGGATTGATGCTCAAGCTTTGTCCTTGGTTTCGTGCAAGCTAAAACAAGTCTCTTTGAGGAGTGCAGTACCAGTACTGGTATCGTGCCCCCAGCCTTTTTCAGTGCCTGTGTTCTGCGAAGAGCTTTCCTTGCCTCGTCGCTCCAACCCCCCCCCCCCCTTTGCCCATTTCTTGTAGGCCCACGCTCGTCAAGACAATTTCCCTTTGTTGGTGTCACCCAACTTGCTGTCTCGACTCGGACTAGCTTTCTTTGGAGCTCCAACTTGCTTGCGGCAAGCTTCAGACCAGCATGAACGGCTATACAAGACGCAATGAGAATCACGATGGTTACAATTTCACCCACCAAACGGCCCTACCTCTTCCGTACAGCCATAACGACAACAATGACTTCAGTGTAAATGAGCCAGGGGCATTCAGTTTCAGCCAACCACCTTTTCATCCTTTTACACCACAATTTACTTCACCATACAGTCATCCCAGCCTATCCACAAGCACGCATCATTTTTCCTCGAGCAACCATTCCCCAGCGCATTCCATTCCTTCAACGCCCGGCCATGTGCCCCTGCAGCAGCATCCTACGCAGTATCTCTCCCATTCGCGCTATATTCAGTCGCCCAGCTATTCTACCCTGCGCGAAGCGCTCGGTGATGCGGACATCGAGGCCCAGGAGTCCAGCAATGAGCACACTATGCTTTCAGAACCAGTTGTACCACCACTAGAAGGCTTTCCAAATGTGAGGGAGTTTGACCAATTAATGAAAAGGTGTGGTTTTCACTATTTTCCCGAGACGTCTAATACCATACATGATTATACTTATTAAGACGCTTACTAGTTACGTCGACGACTTATCTGTCAAGAAGCAAGATAAGGCATTGATCCATGCTAAAAGAGCGCGAAATATCAAGACCGTGCTGTTAGACCCTAAAGATACAGCTATAGAATCAGCTCAATTTCGGTATGACCAGATTCTACCCTCCCGTATAGATGAAGGTTACTGCAGCGCTGTACCCTCATCGTATGTCATATCGCCCATCTTAGCATCTGCTGATGTTATCCTTCATTAGATTTTGGGTAAAAAAAATGTTCAAGCTCCAAGCTGTTGGTCCTGGAGTATCAGATGTCAGTATTCATATTCAATTCACAGGTTTCCCAAATTGCTTACCCAGGCATGCCAGCACAGTATACAAGGTTGATTTGCCACGAAGAGAAACCAGTGGCCATTCGAGAGAAGCTCTTCAAGATTCTAACAAGAGCACATCAACAATGTCAACATGGAGGAAGGGACAAGACCTCAGCTCAAGTTCGACAGATCTATTCGTGGTGAGTAATATGTATCGTGCAATGTAGAGCCTGCAACGTCGTCCTTGCGTTCTCCACTCATGTGCATTGCTACCCACACTCTTTATGCATTAGTACGCAGTCTGACTTTTAGGAATCTACGTCATATTCTCGAAGGGTTCCGAAAGAACTCATCTCACGCTTTGTCAAGATATGTCCTACTTGCCAAGTGCGTCGCGGCGGCTCCCGATTGACGCCTCCTAGTTCAAGAAGGAGCTCTCCACGACTAGAGACAGTGTCGCGCTCGCCAGCACTCCCATCGCCACCAATTTCTAGGCGCGACTCCAACTTGAACGCTCAATTGTCGTTGGACAGATCCCAGGCTGATTTGTTTAGTCAATTCACTACTAGTCATGGCAATCATGGTCATTGGATAGACAACCAAAGAAACCTACAAGAGAGGCAGCCGCTGTCTTCCACTAATATACGCTCATACGGAGGTGGAGCGATGAGCCACCTTTCGGGATCTGTCCCGGGAGTTCTAGAGCCATTCCAAAGTGACTTGTCGGTCTCACCACCTCAAATAGGTTATGGCACAAGCTTTGCTCCAGCACATGGATCATCTGGTCAAAGAAGCTATTGAGATCCACTGGATCTCCAAGGAGATCTAGTTTACCTGGCATCTCGGCACAGCTAAAGATTAAAACACTGCCAAGGATTGGCACGCCGAGCGAAAATGCTCTAGTCTGTTTTCAAATATCTATGTCCAGTTTGTCCGATTTCTTGCTTTGAATTGAGTTTATGACATGAAGTATGTGTTGGATTATACTCGTTTGTGGATTGAGTAGAGGACCTTGTTGTAAAGATTTTCAGAACAGTGCCATCCTCTGAGAATAGAAGTCTAGAATTTTCCAACTACAGTACAGATTGACCAACAAGATTAGGCAATGACAAATACATATTCCGTGACGAATCGGGAGATCGACGATGCGGAAAAGCACAATCGAGAGGAAAGGGAAAGACAGCGTCAAACATTGCCCTGCTGATAGATGATGTGGTTCTTTGTAAGAGTAAAGTCAAATGAAACTCCGCAAATCGAGCAGCCCTATGTTGTTTGTGGGTCAAAGCATACCACGCTAGAACCTGGCCTAGACCGGGAGTGAGAACTTTTTACCCTTCATCACCCTAGCACAGTAGTCAGTACTCTTAAGCGCCAGCCCGAGAAGCTGGGGCACTCACTTGGTATAGTAAATATAGAAGAAATCAGAGTACAGTAGTGTTTGTACGATGCCAGCAACGACTGGAATGGTGTGAAAGTGACGTTCAGCATAATACCGGTAGATCCAATTGGGGATATAAAGAGCGCGGTAGAGGCCTAGCGCAAAAAGGTAGTGTGTCGTTATGGTATCTGCCTCTCCGGTGCGCTGGAGCATGAAAAGCTGCGGAAGAATGGCGACGGATTCCAACCATATGGAAAACGTCCAAAGGATCTGCACGAACTTCTGAGCGGACGATTCAGATACTAGGCTCGGAGACTGACCTCGGAGATAGTGTAGTCGTGGGGGAACAACAAAGCCAAAAGGGCACTGAAGCAGAGAAGATATTGCACCTTGAAGGTATCGAGGTTCGGATCATGCGTGGGCTTGTACTCGGTGAGCATAAGATAAATGATATAAGCTGAAGAGCCTATGAACAAGATTTTGAAAGTTGTATTGTAGAGGGAGTCGGTAAAGGCCCAGAACAAGTCTTCGGTCAAAGCACAAGATTAGAGCAGATTGTTTGCATGTTGGCAGCACGACTCACCAAGATATCGCGTGATGAAAACCATTAGGTATAGAACCTGAGATTTGAATGATAGCCCCGAGCAGCTCTATTATCGCGATCAATTACCCGGTTGGGGGACCATGCATGCTGCTGACTTACACTCGATGACTTCATCTTCTGCAGAAGAATGAAAATAGATGCGAGATGAGAGAAATCGGCTAGGTCAAACAGGTTTAAAATTGGAGTATGCTCCTGGAGGGCGCGGTTGATACTTACCTGACAACCTGAAGATGTTCATGGTGAAAGATAGGTATGGAGTTCAATCCAGCCAAACGAAGGATTAGTTAGAGCAGATTTATCTGAGGAAGACACAGGTTTAAAATTGCCAGGTAACCATGAAGTGTGGACAGAAAGCTTGGGCAAAATGACTTGAGAATCTCTGTCTCACTTCGCATGGCGGTTGACTTAATGTTGACACGAAAGCAGCAAGCTCCGCGCGACATGGAAGGGAGGAAGGTGCGCCCCACACTTCCTGATACAGATGGTCGCAGATAACAGGTGGTTGTTATTTTACTAGCACGACCCAAAATAGCTTAATAAGTACTTAAAAGTTATATAACTATTATGCTATATATAACAATAACTTTCATATTATATCATCTCTTTTATACATATATATATTATTAATTATTATTTACTATCTACCATCTATTATTACTACTACCTATTATTACATTCAACTCCTCAATGTAAGTATTACCTTTCCTTACCGCCTTCAGAACGGCGATATCATATATACAATTAAGTTAGCAAAGTAGAAATAATTAATAATCTAGCTTTATAAAATTTTAGTTTTTTTAAGATCTTAATAGCTAGTATTAATAGTATATTCTGCTGCTATCATTCTCGGTCTATCTAAGAATTATTTATTTAATTAAACCACTAAAAAATACTTTAAGTTAATTAATTTATTTAGATGAGTATTTTGTTGATAAAATACTTATAGTATTATCTTATATACCATACAAAAATACAGTTTTTTGAAATTTTATCTTTAAAATTAATAATTCAGCTAATTCTTAATATTTTTTAAAAAGATTTTATTACTGTTTGTTTATACAAAGATAAAAAGAATCAGTTAGATATAAAATAATAGCAGTCTTTTATTTCAAAGCTAGTTCTTATTATTCTCTGGATATAACAAGATTCTAAAAATTTTAAGTATTAGAATAACTAGAAGTTGTTAATATTACAACTTTCTTAGTAGAAATATATAAATACTTTATTAAAAATATTATAGAATTTTAAAAATATTTATAATAATTAGATTTTTTTTATATACAGCTGTTTTTAGCAGTAACTAATAATCGATTTTAATATTCTAATAAAGATTAATATTAAAATTAGTAATACTAATATATATAATTTTAATTTTTTAAATATAGTTCTTTAATCTAATTTAATAATTATTAAAATAGATATTATATATTTTCTAATAGATATTTATTTTTTTATAACTACTATTTCTATTTATATAAACAATTTTAGTAGTTATTATTTTAATAGTATTAGTAAATAGACATTTTATAAAAACTAGTTTTAATAAAATTAATAATTTTAATGTAATATTATTCTATTTTAGAAATATAATATTTTATTAAATATAAAATATTAATATTATAGTTATATTTTTGTTGGTACGCTGGGCTGGAAGTCCTTAAGATCTAAAAATATTAAGATAATATAACAGTATAAAGTTGTTATTCCTTCTATATATAAAGTATAGAATATTAAGTATAAATACAGAAAAAGATAGAAGAAATAAATAAAAAAGAGCAAATATAAGAAAGAAGTAAGACAAAAAATAAGATATTAAAATAGTTAATAAATAGTTTTCTTATTCTAGTAATAGTTTTATTATTTTATATTAAAAAAGACTTTATTATCTGAATTATTTTATATCTTTATCAGAATAATATAAGATGTTATTATTATTATTTTGATTAAAAAAAGCTTTGCTGTCTAAATCTTTATTTTTATTTATTATCTTAAATTTCTCTGCTTTCTTGTCTGTAATATTTTTAATAATATTTTTAAAAAAGGTAATAAGTAAAATAAACTCTTAAAATATTATCTAATAGTTTATAACTATTCTATTTACTTAGTCTAGTATTATAACTACTATAGTTAGATTTAGAATAAAAAAATTAGTTATTTATAAAAATAATATCTTACTGTTTCTTATTTTTCTAATTTATATTAAAAGTTTAGTTACTTATTTCTATATTAGACTGTTCTTAATTGATATAATAATAAAAATAATTTTAATTTCAACTGTTTTATAGTTTATATATTAATATAATATATTTTTTATTATAGATTTTTTAAGCTTTAAAATCTGTTAATTTTATTTTAAATATTATTATTTGGATTCTAATATTTAATACTTTCTTAAAGTATAATTTTATTGGTTTTTTACTATAAAAATGTTATATATTTATTAAAATTGAAAAAAAGTATTAGTATTTTTTTATTTTTATAATATAAAATATAATAAATTTTATAATCTATATATCTGTTTAAGATCTGTTTCCTAGTTTAAATAATCTAAATTTAATATCTGTTTTAGAAAATATATTAAGTATTTTATTTAAAGTCTGTTCTCTGGCTTAGATAATCTAAATTTAATATTTATTTTACAAAATATATTATTTAGGCTAAGATTATTATAGCTGCATATGAATATCTAAAGTTTTTACATAATAATATTAAAAAACTATTAGACTTTAGCTTTAATTATTTTTTTATTTAATTAAATAGTTAATCTGTTTAGTTATACAAATATTTATAGTTTTTACTAGTATTTTAAACTTATTTATATTAATCTTTATCTAAAGTTTAGATTTATTTATATTAATATTTTTATTATTAAAGTTTATATCTAATTAGATATTATATAATTAATTATTTTTATTTTTATATAGATTATTATTCAGTATACCAACCAACAGCTTAAAAAGATTGAATTAAAAAAATTAAAAGAATTATTTTTTTATTATTCTTATTATAAGTATAAATTATAATTAAATTATTATAATAAAAATATTAAATATTTATTTTATTTGAATTTATCAAATTTATTTTTTTTAATTATTTTAGTTAATAGTATTATAGTTTATTGAAATAATATATATTTATATTTTATTTTAAATATTCCAAATATTCTTAAGTCTTATAATATCATATTTAATCTATATATTATTTTTAAAAAAATTATTAGTTTTTATATTTTATTATTCTACTAGAAGTTATAACTACTAAAAGTAGTTAGTTTTAATATAAAAAATATATTTTTCATATACTGTTAGACACTATTAAAATCTATAAATATAGATTATTATAGTTTTATTTATTAATATTTTTTCTATTTAAAATAGGTTTTTACAAATAAAATCTATATTATATTTAGTATAAGGGCAATCCTATATACTTCGCCTATCTTATAAACCTAACCGGCCTTACTAATCTTATTTAATATCTTTATTATATTTATTTTATTTATTTTTTAGCTGTTTTATAACAGATAAACTGCGGGTATATATTTTTTTATCTTTATTTTTATTTTTTTATATTTGAAAAAAGTTTTTATACAAGTTAATAGTAATAATAGTGGGTTTTAAAAAATCCAAATCTAAAAAATATAAAATTCTAAAATTATATATTTTAATTAAATTTTTATTACTATAGCTGTAGGCTGTATAATAATTAAAAAATAAAAAATTTAAAATAAATTTCTGAATATAATTAAATTATTATTAAAAACTAATAAAATTTATTATTATACTTGTTAGCTATAAAAAATTAATAAAAAATACTTGGATTTTAAATAAAACTAGATATTAAAATAATTATAATAATATATAATATGTTAGAATTTAAGCTGTTTAAGAAAAAGACTTAAAAATTAATTTTATTTATAAATAAAATCTATAGAATTTCTAATAGAAATATTTTATCCGAAAATTTTTAAAATTTTTATAAAAAAATTCGAAATAAATTTTTAAATTAATATTAAAAATTTATAATAAGTTTGAAAAAATTATAAAACTATCAGCCGAGATAATTAAACAAGAAAAATCTAATATAATTAAAAGTAAATTATAATATTTTATTTTATAATATGAATCTTTTAAAAACTAAATAAAATATTTTAAAAACTATAAAATTAAGTAGATTTTATAAAAATTTAAAAGTCCTAGAATTTTTTATTATATTTTTTTAATAAATAGAATATGATTAAATAGTAATATTCTTTCATAAACTAATATTTATAAAAATATAGTCTAATTAAACCAGACGGCCGGCTGGACTATAATATTTAATAAAAGAATTTAAATCTATTAATATATTTTTAAAATAATTATAAAAAAAATAAATATTATTATAAATTTTAAAAATCTATTTTTAAAACTTAAAATTAATAATATCGGTCGGTTTATTATAATATTTATTAGAATTATTTAAATAAACTAATTTTTTAATAATTATAAAACTAAAAAAGTTTTATAATTTAAATTAATTATAAAATTCAATAATAATTATACTATAAAAATTATTATATTATATAATCTAATATTTAATAATAAAAACTACTATTATTTTTATTATAATAAATATTATAAAATCTTATAATATTTTAATTATTAAATATATAAATATAATATTTGATATTATATATAAAATTATAATTTTAAAAACTATTTATAAATATAAAACTATATTATAATTTATTATATAATTTATATATAAAATAAAAAGTTAAAGAATAGATATTTTATTTATAATTATAATTATTCAATAAAAGTTAAAAAGCTTAAAAAAATTTATAATTATTAAATTAATAATTTATAATATTATTAAATTATTTATTAGCTTATTTTAAAAAATATAAAATCTAATATATCTTTTAAATTTGATTATAATTCTAAAGATAAATCTAAATTTAAGTTTAAGTCTAAGTCTGAATCTAAATATTTATTAAGAATTTTAAAAAAACAGATCTTAATCTATACTAAAAAACTAAAATTTAAGTCAGTTTTATAATTATATAAAATAATTAATAAATTCTAAATATAATTAAAGCTGGAGTTTAATAATAAAAAATAAAATTATTATTATTTAAAAAAATTTATAATAAAATTATAATATAATAAAAATAGATATTAAAATAATTATAATATTATTTTATCTAATAAAAGGCCCGCCGGTTTTTAGTTTAATTATTTTTAAAAATATTAATATATATTAAAGAAGTTAGAATCTAAAAAACAGCTAATATATTAATAAAAAATTTCTTTTTAAAAATAAATTTAATATAATAAATAATATTATTAACTTTTTTTAATAATAGATAATTTATTATTTATTATATAAACTAATTTTTATAGCTTTTATAATAAAATAATTATATATTTTTTAAATAAAATAAAATATAGACTTATAATTTTTTTAATAATTTAAAAGCTGATAATTAATAATTTGATTAATTTAATTTTAATATATTTATAGATTTTTAATAGATATTTTTATATTTATTTATAATTAAATTTATAAAATATACTAAATTTATTATATATTTATAAATATATTAACCAATAAATTAATTCTAATATATAATTAATCTACTATATAAACTAAATCTAAATATATTTATACTTAAAATATTAGATTTTATACTAATTAATATTTTTAATATATATAATTTTAGTTATTAATATTTTAAAAATTTAGTTTTTTTTATGCTAAATTAAACTATTTTAAAAGTTTTTAATTATTATTATATTTTTATAAGAAATTGTAATTTTTATTATCTATTTTAAAACTATAAAATCTATATATATTAAATTTCTAATATAAATATACTAATTAAATTTATTAAAAATTATAATATATAATTATTTATTCTTATAAATATAATAATTTTTTAATAATTATACTAGTTTTATAAATAGCGAAATAATTCTAAATTTAATATAAATTTTTATTAAAATAATTAGCTGATTAATTAAGTATTATATATATAAAAACTAGTATTTTATTATAAATTATATATTAATTATTATTAATTAATCTTATTTTATAGTTTTTATTTATTATTATTTATATATAATAATAAAAGACTAACTTAAACTAATATATTAAAATATTTATTATAAAAAATTAGATTTCATTATAGCTAAATATTATTAAAAATCTTAATATTATAATAGAAAATTTACCGGCTGTTTAATAAAAATAATAAAAATCTTAATATTAATATTTATTTAAAATAAATATTTTTATTTAAGTTATATTATAATTTTTTAAAATGTTTATTATAATATAATAATAGTATATTATTATATAGCTATTATATATAAAAATAAAACTTATATAAAATATAACTAATTTTATAATATTTTTAATTATATAAATAATAAAATAGTTTAATAAATATATTAATTTAAAATTAAAAAAATTATAAAATTTTTCTAAAATTTTTATAATCAAACTAAATAATATTATATCTAAGATATATTAATATAGATTTTTATTTTTATATTTTAAATAAATAAATATAAGTTTATTATTTTAAAAATTAAAATTTAAGTTTTATAAAATATTTTATTTATTATACTACTAAGTATTAATCTTAGTAATATTAAAAACTTTAATTATTATAGAAAAATATTTATAAAAGTTTTTTTATTTCTAAAAAGATTAAAACTATTATTAATTATATTATATTTTTTAAAGTCTTTAGATTTAATAATTTTTTTTATAATATATTTTTTAATATATGTTTTTAATTAGATTATTATTTAAAATATTTTTATTTTATTATTATTATTATTTATTATAAACTAAAAAAACTACTTATAAGAATTTTAAAATTTATTAATTTATTATATTATTAAATATTTTAAATAAAATTTTAAAAGCTATAATAATAGTTTAGACTATTTTTAAAAAATTATATTCATAACTATTAAAATTATTTAATTAAATATATTTTTTATTTTCTATTAGAATAAGCTTATATAATCTAGTAAACTAACTATTAAATACTTAGTTTATTTATATTTAATGTATATAATATTTTAATAATATTATTTTTATTATTTTTTTATAACTTGTATAAGCAGCGGATATTATAAATACTAATTAACTAAATAAATAGTTTTTTTTAAATAGTTAATAATTTTATTTTTATAAAAAAATCTGGCCGAAATATTTAGTTTTTATATTAATATTTTCTAAAACTTTTTATTTTTACTAATTTTATTTTTATTTTTTAATATTAATCTTATTTAAAAGATTTATATTATTTTTTAAAGTTTTTTAGTATTATATATATTAATAATCTTAGTATTATAATTTAAAATAGTTTTACTATAATAAACTATTATTAATTAAAATATATTTATTTTATATATCAAAAATAAAAAATTATCTATTTTTTTATTTTATTTTTATAAAATATAAACTAATTTATTTTTTAAAAAAACCATTAGAATATTTTTAAATGAATTAATTAAATAAAAGCTTTAAGAATCTTTTAAAATATATTAATTAAATCTATTTTAATATTATAATATTTTAATATTTTAATATTTTAATATTTTAATATAATTTTAAATTTTAGTTTTATTAATATAATTTATATAGTTTACTATTTAACTAAAATAGTTTTTTTAATTTTAATTCTTATTTTAATTATTAGTTTTGTTTAAAATATAAATATTCTATATTTATATAAAATATAAATTATTAGTTTTTAATTATAAATATTTTATAAATATTTTATATAATATATTAAAATTATATATAGCTTTATTATAGTCTAAAACTATTTAATTTAAATTATAAAATTAATTTAAAAATAGATTTTTATTTATATTATAAATATTTTTTATATTATTATAAAACTTATTTTTACAGCTTATTTTTCTATCTTATTAATAATAATAATTTTAAATTTTAAGATTTTTTAGACTTATTTTTAAATATATTTTTTTAATATATGTTTAGATTTGGATTATTTAAATTTTTTCTATTAAATAAAAGTTCTACTACTAATAAAAATATAGTCTAAAGTAAAATTTATTATTTTTATTATTATAATAATTTAAATTTAGATTATTAATTAATTTCTAAAATCTTAAGATCATTTAATTATAAATAATATTTCTATAATAATATTTTCTAAATATTTTTATTATAGTTATTGAAAATAATATTATTAAAATATATATAAAAGTTTTTTAAAAGAATATTCTTTTAATATATACTAATAAAAATAATATTAGAAAAAAAATAAAAATTATTATAATTTTTAATCTAAATATTAATATTATATATCTTTAGACTTTTATAATATAAATAGTATATATAGCTAAGTTTAATAATATTTATATAATTCTAATATATTTTTAGATTATATTATTTTTATAACTAAAGACTATTATAGTAATGTTTATTAATAATTAAACTACTATTTAAATTTATAAAATTTTAAAGAAGATTTTTAAATAAAAATATTTTTAGAAGATTATTAAATATTGCAAGATTTTTTAAAATAGTTAGAAAATCTATATATAATAGATTTCCGGCTATATTAAAACATATAATAAAAAGTAGACTAATAAGCTTTTTAAATAAGCTGTTAAAATAATATTTAAGCTATTTTTTAAAAAAATTAAAAATAATTAAACTATTATTAAAACTAAAACTATATAATCGAAATCTAAGTTCAATTTTAAATCTAAAATATTTATATTTAAAGCTGCTGTTTTTTAGTAACTTAAAACCTAAGTTAATAAATATAAAAAATTATTTAAATTTTTATTTTTTAAAATATTATTATATATCTTACTTTTTTTTTATTAGATATAATAATTTTTTTATTATATAAAAATTTTATATAAAGCTGCTTCAGCAGTTTTTATCTAGATATAAATTAAAAAAATTAATCTTAATATATATTTTAACTAGTTTATATTTAAAAGTAATACTAATTATTTTTAGAATTTAAAGATATAATTAATATATTATATATTATTTAATTATTTTTAGTATATAAATCTATAAAATTATATATTATAAATAATATTATAAAAGATTTTATTACTATAAATATTAATTAATCTAAAATAAATAAGATATATAATATAGTTTATATTAAATATAAAAATTTTTATTTAATTTAAAAATCTATTAAAAAACTTTTAAATATTCTAAAAATTTAATTAATCTTATAAAATATCTATAATACTTTACTTATTATTATATAAAAAACTATTTATATAAACTATAAAAACTAGATCTAATAGTCTTTAGATTATTAGATATATTTAAATCTATATTTAATAAAAAAAACTAAAATAAAAATATTTTCTAAAAAATTATGATTAAAAAATACCTATTTAAAAATCCTATAAATAGTATTATAAAAATATTTAATTATATTATTAATTAATTATACAAAATCTTTCGGCTTATTAATTTATTATAATATATTAATTAGTTTACTTAATTAAATAGAATAGTCTATTTTGCCCGGTCTATGTTTATATATTTAAATAAAATAATACAGCTAATAAAAAATGTAATATAATTCAATTTTTATTATATATATAATTTATTATACTAGTTGCCGGCTGGTATAATAACTGCCGCTATACAGGTCTTAAGCCTGCCAGAAGTAAGAATAAATTTATTATTATTATTATAATTATTAATATAATAATAAAAAATCTTATTAAAATTCCAACTACTACCACCGAAATTATTATATTAAAAAAATTATTGTCACGGGCTTAAGCACAAATACTCAAATTTATAATAATTTTATTAATTGATTTTGTTTTCTAATATCTAGATTTTATTATATAGATAACCGCTGTATAATAGGCGGTAGTAACTATAAGTACAGCTGCAGTATAAAGTAGTAGATACTAGTTTAAAAAAATTATAATTATCTAATTATATTAAACTAGCTGTTGAAAAAATATAAAATATAAAAGAATTGTAAAAATAACTAGAAAGTATAAAACTAAAAGTATAAATTAGAACTAATAAAATTAAAAAAATAAACTAGTAAAACTGAAAAAATAAATATAAAGTAGAAATAAATATAAAAATATAAATATAATAAGACTATAATCTTATTTATTATTTTTTTTAATATTTTTTATTAGGATTTTTTTATTAGGATTTTTATTAGTATTTTTTTTATCTTTTTTAATTTTATTATTACTATTTAAATTTATATAGATTTAACCGGATATCTAAATCTCTAATATTACTATTACAGCATGTATAAATAGATTAAATAAGATTTAGTTAAATATTAGATTTTTTATTATATTTAAAATTATATTAGTTAGTTATTATAGGAACTTAAATTTTATAAAAACTTATTATAGTATATTCTATTTTTATTATTTATAAAATATTATTTAGTAAAAATATATTATTTTACATATTTTTTTTAAAAAAAATATTTATATTTAATAGTTATATCTACTACTATAGCTATCTAATTAATATTACTAAAAAAAGTATTATAATATTAGATTTTATTAATATTAATATATATTTTATTAATATAAATAAAATAGTATACTTTATTAAAAATAAAAAAATTTAATATTATATAAAAATATATTTTACTATTAGTATATAATAAAATAATATTAATATTAAAATAAGATAGTATCTTATTAATAATAATTTTAATAGACTTAGTCAAAAGTTTAATTATCTTTTTATAGTTTTATTTAGATTTAACTAATATTAAGAACGGAATAAAACATATATTATTATTTATTATAAGATAATAAAAAAAGTTAAAAAAAAGATTTAACTAGAATTTAAAATATTATTATAAAAATTATAAAAGTATTTATTATATTTATAAGCCGGTTCTTTACTAAATAATATTAGAAATATAATATTTTAGAAATTATTATAGATTTAATTAGTTTTAATACTTTTTTTATATTTTTTTAAGATAGCTGTATTATTTAAGACTGTTTTAGCTTAGAATCGTCTAGGTTTTTTATTTATTATATATAAGATTTTAACTTTATTAGTAAAAAGTCTATTTTTTTATACTTTTTTTAAATATTAAGCTTTTTTTATTTATCTTATAATTTCTGTTTTTTTTTATAAACTTATTTTTTATTTTATTTAAGTTAGCCTGCAGCTGAGTATTTAATATATTAAATATACTTTTAGTATTATTAAATACTAGTCTAATTATTATATTTATTATAAATCTATTTATATTTATACTAGTTATATTACTTAAAAATATATTATAATTATAATAACTAATCTGGTTTTTATATAAACAGCCAGAGTATTAAATTTTTAATTTTATAAAATAATTATATTTATAAAAAATATAAAAAAAACTAGCTATAATAAAATTAAATAAATAAAATAAGATAAATAAGAAGAAATACTATACTATAATAAAAAAAATAAAAATGAAAATAATAGTAAAAAAAATAAATAAAAAATAAATAAAAAAAATAAAATAAAAAAAATAGGATTAGATAAATAATAAAAAAAATAATAGTATAATTATAGTATAATTAAAAAGAATAGAAAGTAAAAGTAGTTAAAAAAAACAAATAATAATATTAAATTAGATAAAAATAAATAGAAATAATAAAAAAATAAATAGTAAATAAATAAAGCAATAGAAAGATAAATAATAAATAAATAAAAATTAATAAAAAAGGTTTTATATTATATATTAGAATAAAAACATTAAGATAAAATTAAAAAATAATATATTTAGTTATTTTTATTATTTTTATATTTATTTTTTAATATATTAAGTATATATATTTAAAGTTTTTAATAAGCTTTTTAATATTATTTAGCTTATTAATATTAAATTATTTATTATATATATTTTTATAGTCTAAGAATTTAATTAGATACTAGATCTTAATTTTTTTTATATTTTTTTAATTTTATTATAATATTATATTTTACCAGTAAATATTTAAGTTTATGTAATTAATATTTATTTATGACTTTTTTAATAAAAATAATATTAAACTACTTTTTTTATAGTTAAATAAATTTAATTTAAAATAGGATTTTAAATAAGTAACTAATATAATTAGATATAAATATTATATTTCTAAAAAGTTAAATTAATAAACTAATTTATTTATATATTATAAAATCTTAAATAATTTTATAAATTATTTTAATAATTTTTTATTATTAAAATTATTAATATTATAGCTATAGTATAACTAGAGTAACAATCTAATTATTTATCTAAAATTCTATAATTTTATATTTAATATTATAATAGATTTTTATAGCTATAGTAGCTAGTTTTATTATTTTATTAATATTAATATATATTTTAAAGCTTTATATTTTTTAATAGCTAGTAAAACTAAGATTAACAAGTTTAAATATTATATAATTATATATTAGCTTGTATAGTAAGATTTAAATTAAATTATTTTTTATAGTATTTATAATTGTTTATAATTATAATAATATAAAATATTATTATTCTAGATTAATTATAAATATTATAATATATTTAAAATATATCTTAATAATTTAGTTATTATATTTTAATTAGTTATTAATCTAAAAATAATATATAATAATTTATATAAGCTTAATATTTTATATTTTATATATAATATATTATATATTATTAGTTTATTATAGGTCTTAGTTTATAATAATTATTTATAAATAGTCTTAGTTTTTTATTATTAAATAATCTATTAATATTTTTTTTTATTTTTTATTTAACTTTATCTAATATTACTATAATATAATATATATATTTATAGATAACTAATATAATAGTATTAAATAGTTGTAGTAATATAGTAATTAGATTAATAAATATAATATAATATAATAATTAAAAAAAGAAAATAGATTATAATATTTTATAAAACTTATATTATAGTATTTAATTATTTTAATAAGCTTAATAATATATAATATATCTAGTTACTATATATTTTATATAAAAAAACCAGATTATAAAAATTATTTATAATTTATTTAATATTTAGATATTTTTTTTATTATATATTGATTATAACATATTCTTAATATATATTTCGGATATATATAACTTAATTTCGGTATTAGAAAAAACAGATTATAAATGGAATAAATTATTATTTAAAAAATAAAATAAAGTAAAATCTAAGTAGTTATTAATAATAAAAACTATTATTTTTTTCATTGAATATGTTTAATATATCTATTCTATATTTTAGGGGTTTATTTTAGTAATAATTATATTAAAATTATATTTAGATTTATTATATTAGTCTAAATTTAATTTAAATATATGGTATAATAATTATTAGTAGTAATATATTTATTAAAAAATTATTAGAAGATATTTAAATATATAAAAATAATTTTAATAAAATATTAAAAATAATATATATTTTATCTACTTTATAAAAAAAGTATAGATTTTAAAAGATTTAAATAAATAAGCTAGTTTTAATAAAATATAGATTTAATTAGTTTATATTTATAAATATAAATATAGTTTATATAATAAGTCTAATAATAAAAATATAATTAATATATATTTTATCTACTTTATAAAAAAAGTATAGATTTTAAAAGATTTAAATAAATAAGCTAGTTTTAATAAAATATAGATTGAATTAGTTTATATTTATAAATATAAATATAGTTTATATAATAATTCTAATAATAAAAATATAATTAATATATATTAGTATTTTTTTTATTTATTTATAAGACTGGCTAAAAATAAAAAAAGGTTTAGATTATACTAAATATTTCTAGTTTTATTAGCTAATAGTTATACTCTAATATAATAAGTATTTTATTTATAAATAGACTTAATTAAATTATAATAAAATTAAAGGATTTTTTTAATTTTTAGTTTTTTTTATATTAAGAATATTTTAGATTATTATAAACTATATAAAAAAGTATAATATTATATTTATATTTTTTTAAAAAAATTAATATTGAGACTAAAATATCTAAAAGAATTTTAAAAATAAATTTAAATTATTTTAAAAGTTTTAAATTCTTTTATAATTTTTTAATAAATATTTTTATAATATAACCGGTATAGGCTTGGCCTATTTTAATAAATAATTTTATTAATAAAGCTAATTTATAATAATATAATAATTAGATAATTATTAAATAATTAGATAATTATTAAATAATATAAAATATAAGTTTATAATTAGTCTATTAGTTTTAAATAGATTTTAAATTAGATTAGTAATATTAAAAATTTAAGTTTTATAATAGTTTTAAGCTTATTAGCAACTATAATTATTTTAGATATATTAATTTTATATTCTAATAATTTAACTAATAGAAATTTAATAAAGATTTTATTAGAATTTAACTAGATATATAAATTTTTATATTTTTAAAAGATTAAATGTAAATAAATTATATAATTATTAAAAATATAAAAAAAAGTAAATAGATTATTTATATATATATATATAAATTTATAGAAAATATAAAACTTATTATCTATATTTTACTATATATATACTAGACTATTAATGAAATCTATTAAATAAATCTTAAAATATTTTTAATTTTTATAGAAAATAATACTAAATAAATACTAGAAACTTAAATATACTTTTTATTAGTAGAAAAAGATAATATAATTAAAAACTAAAAAATATAAATATTAAGTATATAAATAAAGAACTTTTTTTATAAAAAATCTATATACATATTAGAAAAAATAAATTTCTTTTTATAGATATCTATAATTATATATAGTTTTTTTATATATAAACTATCTAAGGTTTTAATTAAATATTAGACTATAAAAATAAAAGATAATATAAGTATATATTAATAAATAAATATTATTTTATTGATTTTATATAATATATTAAAATATCTATTAATTTCTATCTAATTTTATAATAATAACTTATAGATTTAATTATAACATTTTATCTAGTTTTTCTAGTTTAATTTTAAAAGAATTATTAATTATTTTGTGGAGTGCCTGGCCTCCTATTGGCTGGGCAGCTCACCGCCTTCGGCCGGCAGTTAGATAGGTGTCTAGATAGCTTGAATCTATTTTTCTTTATACTTGTTTTAGATTATAAATCCTTTTTTTATTTAATATTCTTTTTTTTTAAAGTATCAACTCTATTAATATTTTATAAAGAGATTTTATATCTATTAAATTTATATCATTTATAATATTTTTTATATTTTTTTTAATTTCTAGGTTTTTATATATATCGAGCAGTACTGTAGCCAGCCGATTAGTAGTCGGAATATTTTTAATATGTACTAAAAATATTAGATTAAAAAGCTGCTGTAGAAAATAGAAATACTATTATTTAATATTATATATAATATAAATAAAAATATAAAGTTTTTTCTAATAAATTTTTAAACTTTTTATCAGTACTATTAATATTTTTTATAAATAAGTAAAAATAAAATATCTAATTATATATTATTAAAATAAGCCTCTGCTTTTATTATATAAAAGATTTTATTAATAAGATTTTATTACAGTTAATCTCAGGCCAGAAATATTTTAATATATAAAAATAATAGTTGATTTTAATCGGTGGATAGCTTATAAACTTAATATTAAAAACTATATTTAAAAAATACTTAAATTAGTTCTTAGAGCTTAAATATACTAATAAAATATTTACTATTATTTATAAAATTATTTATAAAAAGAATATACTTAAAAAATAAATTATAATTATCAGCTTTCTAATTATAAAGCCTTCGTAGTATATAAAGCTGTTATAATTTATTAATATATTTTAATATAAATACTCGGACGCCCGGGCTTTTAATTATAAAATAAATATTTATACTACTACTTTTTTTTATACTATTTAAAAAATATTTTTTGTTATAAATAATAATATATAAAAATAATATTAGTAGAAATAATAATAGTTTTTATAATAATATTAAATTTTTTAATCTAGTTATTTATTTTAAGAATATTACTAAGAAGTAAGAAATAGATATTAGTTATATAAATATAGTTTTATAAATATTTAAAAAGAATAATAAATTAAAGAATACAACCTCAGCAAATATATTAAAAAAAATAAAAGAATAATATTATATAGCTACTAAAAAAGCTAGTAGATAATTAATCTAATAATTAATTTATTTAAACTTAGAGATTATTTTTATATAAAAAAAAGAATAATAGATATGTCTTTTATAATAAATATAAATATAGTATTAATTTATATTTTTATTTTTATTTAAATATAAATTTTTAAAAATAAAAATTATAAGTTTATATATAGTACTATAAGTCTTTTACTATAAAAAAAATCTTACAGCTGCTGTATATTCTTATTATATTAATATATTTATTAGTATAATTATTATTAAGAAATCTAGTAGAAAAAACTGCTTTATTATATAAATATAGAATTCTAGTTTTAGATATATATTAATACTAGATTTTAACTCTTTTATTAAATATAAGATATAGATACCTAAAGAGGTATATTAATATATTAATTTTTTTAATAATTATAGTAAAACCAAAGAATATAGAAAATTTAAGTTATATTTTAATATTAGAAATAGCAAAGCTGTTAAATTAATTATAAAAATAAAGTACAGCCCTAATATCTTATATAGTCTGCTGTTAATAGAAAAAATGTCTAATAATTATAATATTTTTTAATATATTAAGAATTATAAAATTAAAGATTTTAATATTAATTATATTATTAGATATATATAAAACAGCGAAGTATTTATTATTAAGATATATAATAATAATAAATTATTTAAATATTTTTAACTTACTGCTATTAATTTATATTTTTTATATTATTATTTAGATTATATAAATAAGTCGAAATTAATTACTATAATAAAAAGTACCGACAACAAAGTTATTAGTAAGCCGGAATTCGAATATAAGATTTATAATACCGGAAAAACATATAAAAAAGTATTATAAAAATTAATAATTAAAGAATAAAGTCTATAAAATATTTAGAGTTGTAATATTTAATATTTAAAATCTATAAAAGTTAGAGGTAAGAAATATTATTTAGTTTTTATTAATCTATTTACTAGTTGTATAAAGGTCTGTTTATTAAAAAGTTTTAAAAATAAAGCCAGTAATATATTAATTATATTTAATAAATAATATAAAAATATTACTAGTTAATATATTATAGAATAATATTTTAATAATAGCTGCGAGTTTATAAAGTTTAAAGAATAATATAAATCTAAAGATATTATATATTTTATATTAGTTTTATATTATTACTACTAAAATATTTATATAAAATAATATAAATAGTATATTATATTATCAGCTAGGATTATATTTATTAACATCGGTCTACCGGAATATTTTTAACTAAAAATAATTAAACTAACAGCTTATATTATTAATTACTTAATTCTTTTGAATAAGATATTATTACTGATTTTAAAATAATATAAATACTTTAATATTAAATCTAATATTATACTCATTAAATATTTTTATATATATAGCTGTAGAGTTTATATTCTTATTAATATTAATAATTTTTAATATATTAAAGAATATAAACTTAAATTATAAATATAAATCGGCTATTTTATTAGCTATAAAAAAAATTATAGTTATATATTCCGAATCTATAAGTAAGAATCTAAAAAAAATATATATTCTAATAATATCAAGTTTTTTAAATAATATATATATAGTAATAATTATAATAATAATATTAGATGTGTTTTTATATATTCTTTTATTAGTTTTTTTTTATTATTAGAAAATTAAAAAGCTGTTTGATTTAAGCTGCTGAAAAATAATAATAACTTAGTATTAGTATAGTTAATTATATATAAATAGTAAATAGCTTTATTAAATACTATTAAATTACCGGTTTATAAATAAATTTAAATTTAGATTCTGTTTTTTTACTGCTTTTTAAAATATTTTATATATATAATTATAAAAAAGGCTATTACAGATGTCTTTTAAGATATATAAAGAAAAATAATAATAAAAGAATTTTTTTAATTTATAAATAAAATAGTTATTTTTTAAGTTCTAATAATAGGAGTTTACCTGGAAGTATTATTAATAATATTAAATATTAAAACAACTTTTTTTAAGTAAAAAGATTTAGTTGGTTTTTTAAATAAGAATTACCTCTGCTTTTATTATATATTATAAAGGTTTGATTTTAAGATTTTAAATAAGGATTTTTTCTGCTTCTTTTATATATTAGAAAGAATAGAACTTGATATTATAAATAAAAATCATATTATTTTATAAATAATAAATAATTCTGCTACGCCTATAGATATACTATAATAATTTTAATATTATAAACTATTATTATTAGATATTATTATATATAAGATCTTATTAAATTTTATAATTATAATATTTATATCGGCGGCGGTTAATAATACTAACTTACAGATTTTACTATATAATCTAATATATATATATCTAAGTATTAAGATTAATATATTAACTATTTATATATAATAGTTATATATATTTAATCTAAATAATAATTTTCGAAAAATATTTAATAGGTATATAGTAGCCCAAAACTGTTATAGCTGGTAAGATTCTTGTAATAAATATAACTAAAAATATAAAAAAATATTTTAGAATTATATCAAAAAAATAAATTTTATAATTTTATAGAATATATTATTATTATACTGCCGGAAGACCCGTCGCCGGAGCTGCTATATATATTAATAGTAGATATAAAATTATATAATACTAATATTTCATTAAAATTATATTAAATTATAATTTTAAAAATATTTTAAAAATTAAAGTAAATAGTAGCTGATATAACTACTAAGATTTTATAGTATATAATATTTATAAATTTTAATTTTTAGATTAATTAGAATATCCAGCTAATGTTATATATTGTTTAAGAAGATATATAAATAATTAATACTAAGTCTAAATAAAGATATTATTTTTATAAAAACTATAGATTCTAGTTATTATAGATATTAGATTATTTAAATAAGAGTATATTATATAAATAGTCTGGTTTCGAGGGAGTGTTTTAATTATATAATATAATATTTATATATGTTAATAAAATCTTAATTCTAAAGACTTATAATATTATTAAGATATTTTTTTAATAGCTAAATTAGTTAAAAATAATAAAAACTAAGTATAATAAATAATAAAAAAAAAGATATATTTAATTTTATTAATTAACTGTTCAACGCCTGTATTCTTTTTAATAGATAGATATATACTATAAAAACTGACAACAGCAGCTGAATATAATATTTTAAAATATACTAAATAATATATAAAAATTATTAATAGTCCGGTTTTAATTTTAAGAATAATTATATTCTAATTTTAAATAATATTATTTTAAAGCTTGTGATTACTGTTATTATATTTTTATAGCTATATTATATCTAATATAATATTATTATAATATATTTTAATATTAAATTTTAAAAATAATTTATATATATATACTAACTAACAGGCCTCTGTAAATCATCCGGTAAGATCTAATATTTAAGATAAATATTATATAGTTTTAAATAAGTAGTATTTCTTTAAAATAAAATAATTAATAAAATATTTTATATATTTAGTTTTAAATTATTAAAATAAGATGTCTATATTTATATCTGCGGGAAAATGATTTTATTTTTATATATAAATAACTTTTTTTATTATATCTAATATAATAGAAATTAAAGCCGTGCTTTATAAGCTTAAAAAAATTATATAATTAAAATATTTTAGTAAACTAGTATAATTTTTGAATAGTTTAATATACTAAGATTATAAGACTAGAATAATAACTATTAGTTAATATATATATATTTATAAATTTCTTATAGACTATAATATAACTAATTATTATATAAAGAAAATTTTTATAGATTTTAAATGCTAAAATATACTGTATAAAAGTTTTAATCTTATTAATATAGATTATTATAAAAAGATACTGGAAGAACTAAATTAGCTAGTAATAAGAATATATATTAATATTAAGTATATTATATATTATTTCTAATATTAAGTAGCTTTTCTGCAGTTAATTAATAAGAATACTGTTAAACATATTTTATATTATTTTAAGAATTTTATATTTAATATTATATACAGCCGAGACTTTAATAAATAATTTAAAGTTTATATTGATATTTTATACGCGGATAATAATAATATAAAATTTATAGAGACTTATACTATTATTTATATAGGATTTCTAATATTATGGTTTATATATAAGTAGATGGTTTTCGTAACTTTATTTATATTTACTGAATATATAATATTTTATAAAGTGTTTTGTAAGATTATTTTTTATATAAATCTGTTATAAAACAAGATCTATCTGTTAATAAAAAAATGGTTATATATATAGATTTTAATGATATAGTTAATCTTATTTATATATTTATAGTTCTAAAGTTAATACAGTAGATTAATATTAGATTATTTTATATAAAAGATATATATTAGGATAGTAAGATAGATTTTTAGTATATTAATATAAAAAAAAATCTTATAGATGGTTTTACTAAACTGTTTTCTATAGTAGACTTTATAATATTTAAATATTATTTATATTATTTTATATATTTTAATAATATCGCTGTATAGAGAACTAATTATATTTTCTATAATTATTTTATCGGTAGTAGTTATCGATCTTATTTTATATAATTATTCTAATATTTCAATACTAAAAAAGTAGTCTGTTTTTCTATTATAGTAATTTTATATAGTTTAAATAGTTTTAGAATATTTAGATTTTATAGTAAACTAAGGGGGTGTATAAAGTATCTAGCCTTTTATTAGTTGGATAGCTTACCGCCTTCGGCCGGTAGTTAGATAAGTATTTAGATAGCTTGAATCTATCTTTCTTCACACTCTCCTTATATTTATATATAGACTAGTCTATTATAGATATTAGATTATTATTCTAAATTTTTATAAATTTTTTTATTATTATAATAAATCTATTTTTATATTTTTTATCTTCAATAAAAACTATTACTTTATTTAATAATTTATAAGTTTTAATACTGCTAAATAAAAATTATTAATCTAAAATTTCTAAAACTTTATTATTAATAATATTATAAAATTAGTATATTTAAAGAATATATATATAATTTCAATAATATTAAACTTTATAAATTATTTAAAATATAAAAATAGATTTATATTATAATTAGATAAATTTAAAATCTAAATACAACTAAAATTTAAATTTATAATATAAGTAAAAAATACTAATTATGAATATTAGATGAGTTTAAATAAATATATTCTATTATATTATAAATTAGATTATAATTAAACTAGAATTTATATAATCTTATTAGCTAGAACTTATAGTTTTTTATTTTTTATATATATAAAAAATACTAATATTATATAGTAAAACTTGGATTTAATTTTTATAAAAAACTTAATATCTTAATATATTCTAATATAAATTATATATTTTTTAAAATTAATATTAAATCTTTTAGAAACTAATATATCAGTTCTAATAAATATAGTGGTTTTAAGATTCTAAATTAAATAAACTTTAACTATAATTTTTTTATATATATTCTAACTTTTAACTTTTCTAAAAAAATATATATTAAGAATAATAAATTCTATAAATATAATTTTTTTTTAATATTATTAATAAAGATAAAAATTAAATAATATTATATTTTTATTCTGAGAATATATTTAGCAAGAAATTCTTTATTTATAAGTATTATAATATAACTACTATCTAAATATATAGAAATTAGATTAGAAAAATCTTAGATTGTTATATTAGCTTATATATATCTTTATATATAAAAATATAATTTAGAAATATTAGTATATATTAGATTACTTAATTAGATAATAAAAATATTTATAATTATATAATAATAATATAATTTAATTATAAAGCTATAGATTATATATTATTTTTAAATAATAGTAGTTTATAAATTTTTTAAAATATATATATATAATATATTATTTAATAAAAAAACTATTTTATAAAAATAATATTACTAATTATTTTTAAAATTATCTTTATTATAATACATATTCTGATTTTATTCTAGTTTTTCTAATTAGTTTTTTTATTTATAATATATATAAATCTGTTTAGATTTAATAAAATAATTAGACTATAAGAATAGAGTATTTCTATTAATTTATTTTTAGCCGGAATTTTAGCTATTTTTTTATAGATTATTAATAGTTTTTTAGCTTTTTTTTAATTAGAATATTATTAGATTTAGATTTATTTTTAAATTAATTAAATCTAAGAAAAAATCTTTTATTATAGTAGGACTAGAACTAGTCTTAGTCTTAGTTTATTATATTAAATTAATTAAATTAATTAGTTTATTTTTATAATAATATATTAATAAACTATAATATAATAGTTCTAGAGTTAGATTTATTAATAATATATTATAAAAAAAAAGCTAGATTTTTTTATATTTTTTAATAAATTTATTTTTATAGTTTTTATTATATAATTTTACTAGACTAACAATTTCTAATATATATATAAATAGAGAATATTAATTTTTAATATTTTAAATTATATATTAAATCTTATTTCAAATAGTTTATATTTTATTTATAAAAGTTTTAAAGTATTTTTTTAACTTATTATATTATTTTTTTATAATTTTATTATAAAGTAATCTATATTAGATATAGAATTTGAGCCTATTATTTTATTATTATTAAGTTTTACTATAAAAATAAAAGTTAATTATTTTATTTATTAACTATATATTATAATTTAAAAATATAATTCTAAGATAATTTATAAATATATAAATTAACTAATAAATAGTTTTATTATCTTTATTTCTAGTTATACTATAATTTAATAAATCTAATTAAAAAAATCTAATATTATTAATATATAATTGGTATAAGTAATTATTTCTATGATAAAATAATATTTATAATAACTAAAATAAATATAGTATTAATAGATATATATAATTATAATAAGAATATAATTAATTATTTTAAAATATTATTTAAAATATTAATAGTATTTAGAATATTTATAGTATTATTTAAGATATATATAATAATATCTGAGTCTGTAGATGTAGTAGAATAAATAAAAGTATTGTATAATTTTGCTGTACTCGTAGTTAAAGAGTCGGAAAATTTTAAAAAATCTAGTATAATATAATTAAAAAAGATAGCTAAGATCTTTTTTAAATATTTATAACTAGAATATATATATTTAAAATATAGTTTCCATTTAAAGTATAGTTTATACTTATTTTTAAGTATTATATAAATTAAAAAAATATTTAATATAAAAATTACCTATAATTAGAATATTTATTATATTATTTATAAAACCAGCTTATTTATTATTTATAAGATTAAGTTTTAAATTATAGCTAAAATTAACTAATTAAAATATTTATTATTATTTTTTTAGATTATTTATTTTTTTTATTTTGGTATAATAATATTTTTTTTTAAATATTATTTATTTTTTTATTTATTAGATTATTTTTATACCCGGGTTTAGTAGTTCCGAAGTATTATTAAAACTAGAATAATTAAAAAAAAATTTTTTATAAATATATTATTAGTATATTAAAAAGATTATATTAAAACTATTTTATTAAAAAAAAATTATAAAATTTTAATGTACTAATAATTATAGAGTTATAAAAAAATATATAATAGATTAGTTTAGTATTTTAAAATTTTTATAAATAATAAATAAAAATAATATAATTCTAAAGAAAAGTTCCGTTCGTATAATTTCTATAATTTAATTATCTAATTCTTATTTTAAAATTATTCTTATTATACTACTTTATAGTAGATTTAAACTACTATTAATATTTTATTATATAGATATATTCTTATTAATAAAAAATATTTTAAAAGACTTTATAACTAAGACTATAGTATTTAAAATATATTATATAAAAATATTTAAATATATAGTTTTTTTTATATAACTATTTTATTAAGTTTTTTATAATTCTACTATAAGTTATAATATATATATTATAAAATAAAAAAAATTTAGATAATAGATTTTTTATAGTTTTAAAAAATATTCTAATTATAATATTAAATATATATTTATTATAAAACTAGTTATTAAAAAATAAAACTAGCTTATTAGTTAATATAAATATAAATAAACTATAAGTATAAATATCTAGTAGAAATATTTCTAATCTTATTAAAAATTTTAAAATATTCTAAAAAAAAATTATATTCTTATTCTAATATTGTTGTTAAAGTTTTTTATAAAATTATAATCTATATTTAAAAAGATTTACAGCTTATTAATTAAGAATATAGCTTCTAATATAACTATAGAATAATTAAAATAAAAATAAAAATAAAAAGCAGAATATAAAAAATAAAAATAAAAAATAAAAAATAAGAAATAAAAAATAAAATTAAGAATATTATTAATATATTATAAGCTAAAATATAAATATTCAAATTTATAATAATCCTATTAATTATTTTTTTTTATTATTTAAATTTTACTATATAGATAGCTGCTATACGGTGGGCGGCAGTAACCATAAGTACAGCCGCAGTATGCGGTAGTAATTATTACTAAATATTTTAAATCCGGCTATATAAAAAAATTATAAATATTTATACTATTAAACTAATAAATTAATATTAATCTAAAATTAAATTATTTTAATAATAGATATAAACTATTATAATAAAAAACACTACATTATATTTAATCTTAATTTTGACTTTTTTTAATAAATTTAAGTTTTTAGTTTATAATATTATAATATTAATATAAAATAAATATATAAGAATATTAATTTATAATTACAATTAAAATTTTTAAATTTCAGATTAAATAATATAAAATATTTTAAAATATTAAAAATCTTTTAAAATAAAGATCTTATAAATCTAATTGATTTATAAGTCTAATAAAGCTTTTATTAAGAATATCTTTAAAATAATTAATATTAAATTTATTATTAAAAGAATTTATAAATTATAATATTATTTTAGCATATTAGAAAGTAAATATTATAATAAATATATAATAAGTATAAATAAAAAAAATATTTTCTTTTTTTAGAAGGCGGTAGCAGAAAAAAGGTATAGTACTAGCCTGGCCGGTGTGGCGGTAGCGGTTCCCTTTATAAATTAAAAAAATAAAAATTTTTTACTTAATTCAAAATATAAAGATTTTTAGACCGGTATCGGCGCGGTTTTAAATATTAGAATATTAAAAATATAAACTATTTTATTATTATCTTATTTTTTTAATAAATTATAATTAATTTTTAAATCTAAATATTATAAGTAATATTATATTAGTCGAACTATCTAATTTAGAAATAAAGCCGAAGCTATATAAACTTATTTATATATATATAATTTATAATTCTTATAGTTTATTATATAATTTTTAAATATCTTACTACAGAAAAATTCCAAATACTAGTAAGATTTTTTATATAAAATATTTTCTAATAATATATTAAAATATTATATTATTATAAAAAATAGTTATTCTATTTGTTACTATTATTACTAGTCTGAAATAAATTTTAAAAAGATTATTAATAATTAAAAAATTAAAATTAATAATATATAAATTATACTATATAATCTATTTTTTTATAATTATATTAAATTATTTATATTTAAATCTACCGAAGTATTAAAATAATTAAATATATTATTAAATATATATATAAAAATCTAGATTATATTATACTATATTTTTAAACTAATAATAAAATAAACTAATATTTTAAAAATTATTATACATTTTTTTATTTTTATATTTATAAAAAATATCTATTAATTATAATTCTAATAGTTTATTTTTTCGGCTAATAGATTATATTATTTTTTTTAAATATTGATATATAATAAATTATAAACTGTCTAAAGTCTTTTTATAGTATATTAATAATTTTTTTTAAATATAATATAAAAATAGTTTGATTAGATTTTAGCCGGATTTGTTATTAGTATATAAAAATATTTTAATATTTTATTTAAAATATAAAAAAATATAAAGTTTTAGCAGCTGTAGTAATAGAACTTTATAATTAGTTAAATATATTATTATAATTTTAATATAAAAAAATAATTCTATTCATAGTTTTTTTTAGTTATTAAAATAAATTCTACTGATTTTAAAAATTTTTATATTATTAATAGTATATTTTATTTTATATTTTTAAGTTATTTACCGGGCTCTAAATGTACTTAATAATAATAAAAAATAATATCTAATATTTTAAAAAATAATAATTTTTATATTTAAATCTATTTTATAATTTTTATTTATAATAGTTTTATTATTTAATTTAGTAAATGAACTACTAATATTATAAAATAAATTTAAAATATTTTTTATAAATAATCTTATTTATTAGATTTTATAAATATAAAAGCCTTTGATTATTTTTAATTATAAGATTAATTATAATTTTTTTATAAACAGACTGCTTAAAACCAAGAATTATTTATTTATAAATTTTTAGCTTTTTTTTAATTAATCAATAAAAATAAACTAAAAATATTATTAGATATTAAAAACTAATTAATAAGCCAGCTAATTATATTTTTTAGATTAAAAGCTTAAAGTATTAATTAAATAATCTATAATATATAATTTTTAATATTATTATAATAATTATTAAATAAGACCTGCCGGCCTATTATTTTATTTAAAATATTAATAATATTAAAAAAATATTTATATATTTAATTAGTCTATAGTCCGATCTTACAGCCAAGCTGTAGAATATAAATTTAATAATCTAAAATAAAATTTTTATATAATATTATTATATTTTTAAAATTATTTATTAAATATTAGATAATACTAGATATTATTTTAATAAACTATTTAATAATATTTTAATTTTTTTAGTAGTAATTTTATATAAATATTATTTATAATTAAAAAGAAATATTCTTAAATATTATTATAGTCTAGTTATAATATTTTTTTTATAATAATTATTTTTTATTCTATAACTTTATAAAAATTATTATTTATAGAAAAAACTAAAAAATAAAATATATATTATCTAATTAATTAATATATTATATAACTATGGTTTTTATAGCTAAAGTAGTCTATTTTTTAATATATATTAGACTAAGAATATTAAGAATCTTTATAAATACATATTTTTTATAATTTATTTTTATTAAAGTCCGGATACTAATTTGTTTATTAAATATATAATTCTTATAATTTATAATATTTTTTAAATAAATTTATTAATTATTAATTAAATAAAAAATTAAATTATATAATTAATATTTATATAGCTGATAAAGCTTTAATAAATACTATTAATACTAATATTAAAAAGTTTATATATAAATTTTTATATATAATTACTTTATTTAATCTATTTTTCTTAGTTTTATAGCTAAAACTAGATATATCTATTACTTATTTAAAAAAAATATATATATTAAGCAGTTTATATAATAAAATATATTTATTAATAGAGATTTTAGAATTATAGCTAATTAAAACTAAAATATTAACTAATAATTATATTAACTTAATATAATTAATTTTATGAATTATTTTATATTTGAAATAAAAATAAATTATTTTTTATTTTTATTTATAAATAGTTTTTAATCTATTTTTATCTTATAATAATAATTAATTATATTTAGAACTAGTATTTATAAACTATAAATATAAATTTTTATTTATTATTATTTTTGTATAAATAATTATATATAATATTTTTTTATATAATAAATATTATTAGACTGGCTGGCTGTTTTATATTAGCTGGATATAACTATTATAAATAATATTATATATAAAAAGATTTTTTAATAATTTTATAATTAAATATATTATTAATTATTAAAATATCTTGTAAGTCTATTAATTAATCTATTTATAAATATATTATATTAGAAATTATTTTAATAATTTATTTACTATAATATTTATATATTAATTAGCTAAAAAACAGAAAATTTAATTGATTATATAAATAATTAGTCTAAATATATAATTTATTTAAAATATAATACTTTAAAAACCCGGTTCTTAGATTATAAACTTATTTTTATTTTTTTTTTATTTTTTTTTATTTTTTATTTTTTATTTTTTTATTTTTTATTTTTTATCTTTATTTTTTTTTAGTTAGTAGTAGTATAGAATATAATTATAAAATAATAAATAATATTAGTCTAGGCCTTAGCGGTGGTTATAATAATATTAGTAGTAGTTTTTATAGTTTAAAAAATAATTATTAGAATATTTTAATTATTAATAAAAATCTTAAACTATTAAATTATTTTTTATAGAAAAATAAACTACAGATATAAAAATAATAATATAATAGTTAGTAAAGAATTAAACTAAGAAGTTTTTAAAAAACTTATAAATTATAAAAAAAATTTATGATTATTATTATTGTTATTATTGTTATTATTATTATTAATAATAATACTAGCTTCTGCAGTTATAATAATAATAATATTAATAATAATAATAATAATAATAATAATATAAATGATAATTTAAATTAATTATTAAATTTATTATTATATTATAGTTTTATTTATAATAACAGCAGTAGTAATAATTTAAAAAATTCAAATAATAATTTATATAAAAATTATTTAAATAGTTAAATAAAATAATATATTTTATTTATAGTCTATAATTCTATTAGTAATAGAAATAGAATCTTTAATTATTTTTAATATTTATTAATATTATATTAAAAGCCTAGATCTATTTAGACTTCTAATTTAAAAAATAATTAAAAATAAGCTAAAAACTTTATTTATATTAATAGATTATAAGTTTATAGATTATATTATAATTAATAATAAGTTTAATTATTAGTTTGAAAATTATATATCTAATTAAGATTATAATTAATAGTTAGAGTTTAAAGCTATATAATAAAAAAACTAAAAAAATATTAAAAAATTATTATAAATTATATTAATTATTTATTTTAATACAATTATATTAATTTTAATTTATTAATTTTAATAATATATAAGAATATTCTATACTAATATAATATATATTATTATAAAATTAATATAAATAATATAAAAACAATATTATTTAATAAAAATAAGTTTTTAGTTAGATTTTTTTAGAATTTTAATAGCTTATAAAACCTTTAAAACTTAGATCTATATATACTAGAAATAGATATTAAATATTAAATATTTATTAAATAATACTCTAAAAAATTAAATATAATATTTTTTTAATTAGTTTTTTTTATTTAAAATTTAGTATAGTAGGTATTTCAGACTTTAAAAAGAGTCTAACCGGTTAGTATTAATATTTAGTTACAGATCTAATTAATAAGTCTAGAAATTATTTTCTATTAGAACTGATTTTAATAAGATTTATATCAGTATATTAGCTGCTTTTTAAATTTAGAATAGTTAGTATAATAAATTTAAAAACTTTTTTAATTATCCGAGTTTACTCCGAATAATAATAATAAATAAAATAAAATTTTAAGAATATAAATACTAATATATATATAATAAATTATATTTTATAGATTTATTAAAATTCTCAGTTTAATATTATATAATTTTTTTTTATTATTTTTTACTATAATAGCAGTAATATTATTAATATAGCCGATATTTTTTATAAATTTATCTACTATAAAATCTACATTATAAAAAATATAGAAAATTAGAAATAAAAATAAATTCTAAAAAACATTTATAATAATTTATTTTTAAAAGCGGGTATAGTTAAATATTATTAAGATAATATATTATTAAAAAAAAAACTTAATCTAATAAATAATTATCTTTAAAATATAATATTTATAAAGATTATATAACAGTTTTAAATAACTAATATTATTAAAAATACTAGAAATATTTAGATATAAAATTAATATAATCTTTTTTTTAGACTATAATAATAATTTTAATTATTATATAAAATATTGTTTTAATACTCCGACTGTAGTAGCTACGAAAGTAGTTTTTTAGAAATAATAAATAGATTTTTATTAAATAATTTAATTAAATAATAATTATAATTTTTAAATTTTTTTTTAAAATATTAAACAGAATAATTAGCTAATATATTTTAGATATTTTATAATTATTCTTACCGGGCTTATAAAAAGTAATAATAATTAATTTTTAAAAATATTAAAAATAATAGTTTTTTTTGTATAATAATTAAATAATTTTATTAATAAAAAAACTAGTCTAGAAGTTTCAGCGGCTGTAATTATTTATAGTATTTAGTTAGAAATATTATTAAGTCCGAGAACTTTATTAAATATTAGCTAATAAATTATTTTTATAATTTTAATAATAATAATAAAAAACTATTTTATTTTCTTTAAATAGATATAGCCAGTAATATTAACAAGATCTGTCGGAGAAGATACTAGAAAAAAGCTATTAAATAAATTTTTAACTTTAGTTTTTAAAAAATAATATATAATATTATTCCTTTTTATAGAAAATATATATATTAAATATAAAAAATAGTTTTTATTTTATTTTATTAAATCTTATATTATATATAAATTATTATTAAGCTTTTCCATGCGGTTCCGGTAAATTTTATAGTAGAATTAAATAATCTATTTTTTTCTTATTTAAACTATATATTAATATTCTAATATCTAGATCTTAAAAATAAAATAATAAGCTTATTAAAAATTAATAAATCTTTATTTCTATATTTATATAGTTTTTTATAAATAATAGTATATTAAATTATAACTGGCTTTAGAATATAAAGTAATATACAGCTGGAAGATAAATATTTTAATATTTTCAATAATCTAATTTATTAGTTTATTAATAAGACTATTAATGACTATAATTAATATAAAGTATTATTTACTAAATATAAAAAAAATAACTATAATAATAAGCTTAATAATATTTATCATTTTTTAGTTATACTAAGAATATAAATATTCTTATTATAGCTATATATTAAGTTTAATTTTAATAAATAAATAGTCGAAGATACCCGAAGAATAATTTATTATTTTTATATAATAGATTTATTTTTAGTATTTTTAAACAATAAAGAAAAGATTAATAATAGTATTATAATATTTCTCTAATATTTTTAGAATATTTTTTAAAGTATTAATAATCTAAATCTACTACTATAAAACTTGCAGATATTTAAAGCGTTGTAATATAATAGATTTAGATTAGCTGATTAATAGATTATTTAATTAGTTAACTAGCTAATTAACTAGTAAACTAATTAATAAATTAATTAACAGATTAATTAGTAGACTAATAAATAAACTAATTAGCTAAAGCTAATTATTAATTTAAACTAATCTAATAATTATAATTACTAAAATAGTAATCTTTAGAAACTATTTTATAATTAAAATTTTTAATTATTTTATATACTTAGTATTAAATTATAGATTAGATATCAGGCGGTCTTTTATTTATAAGAGATTATAAATATTAAAGTTATTAATTATTAAATATTAGATTTTTTTAGTTTAAATTTTTTTATAGCTCTTATTACTCTAATAAAAACTATTATTCCGGGGCTGTTTTATATCTTTAAAAAATTATAAATATTATATATTATTAAGACTAATAATATCTCTTCTTCAATTAGAATTAAATAAATATATATTAATATGATATATTTATTATAATAAAAAAGAACTTATTAAAGATTTTTTTAAATAAAAATATATATCCCCGGATATAGTAGCTGCAGAAAAATTAATTAAACTATTATATAGTTTTTTTTATTTTTAAAAAATAATAAATAATATTAGTATATATTAAGATCTACAGCTTCTATAAAATAATTATATTATAATTTTATATATAAATATTTTTTAATAAGACTATTATAATTAGATTAATAGATTAATATATATTATACTAAAAAATCCGAAGTATACAGCTGTTTTTATAAAAGAAGCTATTAAAAAATAATCTTAAAAATATACTTTTAATTAAACTAAAAAGTAAAAAGATTATTATTATTAAAATTAAATATTATTTTTAGTAAGCTTATTATTATCTCCAGCTATTTTACCGGCTGTAGCTGTTTTGATATATTTTAATTATAAATATTTTTAATATTATTTTTTAAAATCTTATTATACTTATATTTAGCTTTCTGACTTCCGGTAATTAGAATACCGACGATAATAGTATTATTAAAATTAATAATATTATAAAAATAGTATAATAATAATTAAATACTTTTTTAATACTACTAACTAAATTTTTTTTTTATTTTTAAAATATTAATTAATAATTATTAATATTTTAATAAATAGCTCCCGCAGCAGGTCCTCCAGATAATAGATTTAAACTAATAAATTTATAAATATTTTTAAAAAAATTATAGTTAGCAGTAAAAACATTAATATTAATATAATGAATTAGTTAGTTAAATCTTTAATAAATAATAAAATCTTTTATATATTAATAAATAAAAATAGTAGTAAAAATATTAGTAAAAGCTATTCTAGAAAGAAATTTATTATACTAAATATTATATTTATTATAATAATTTTATTACACAGCTGTATAAATATTTTTTATTCAATAAAATAAAAATTATAAATACCGATACTAGTAGATATATTAACTAAGATATTATAAAATAAACTAAAAATAATTTAATAATAAATAAAATAATTAGATTTAAAAACTATAATATGAACCTTTTATATTAGTATATTTTAGCTAAATATATTAATTAAAATTTATATATTTTCTAAGATATAGTTAATAGTATATTTAATAATATTAATTTAAGCTTTTCTACATTCTACTTAATATTAATTAAATACTATAATATATTAATAATAATTATATTATTAATATTAAACTTAGAAAAAAACCGGATTTTATAATAATATATTATTTTAATTTTTTTTATTTAGTTTAAATAGACTTAGTAAATAACTGGATAGCTTTTTTAATAAAAATAATATTAATAAATATTTAGAATATAATAAATCTAATATTAATATAAGTTATAATTTTTTATATAAAATAAATAATATATAAAAATATTATAATAATATTAAATATATTTAAAAAAGTAGTATCAGCTATATTAAATAGTATAATACTAGGAATCAAATTGTTTTATATTTAATATCTATTTTTATAAATATAATCAGCTATAAATAAACCGGTCAGCTGTATATAGATTTAGAATAATAATTATTAAAAATAATTTAATTTTTATTTTATAGTTTTTTTAAAACTAGCTAATATATAAAATATTAATTTTATTAAGCTATTTTATATTAGTTTTTATAATTTTTTCTTAATTTTCTTCTTAAACCAGAATAGTAGAAATCAGCTAAAAAAATACTATAAACTAGAATAATATACTAATAATTTATAATTAATATATATATTTTTTTTAAAAAAAATAATTAGTATTAAATATTATAAATTAATCTTTTAGTACCGCCCGGAACTGTAGTATATAAATTAATATTTTTAAAATATAAATATTCTATTATCTAAATTTATACTATTACTATAATACTATTTATTTTTATAAGAATATTTTCAATCTATTTTTAAATAATTTTTAAATATTAGTTTTTAGATAAAAATAGATTATTATTCTACCGCAGATATATTTAAAACATATTATTATTAAAAACTACCGGTAGAAATCCGGTAGTATAAATCTAGCTAGAAATAGATAAAGCTATAAAAGATATTATAAAATTCTACTATTCTAATTTTTTTATTTTTAGAATAGTCGATAAAACTATTTAAATCTGGTTTTTAAAAAAATTAAATTAGATTATTAATACTATCTAATATAATATTATAGTTGTATTCTATAAATTTATTTATTTTATAAAAATAAATTAGTTATTCAGTCAGCCGATAATCTTATAAACTTATTTAGTAAATATAATTATATATTAAACTAATAATTTTATTTTAAGATAGCTTTTTATATATTATATAATTATTCGGTAATAGGCTTAAAAATATTAAAGTTAGATAGTATTAAACAATATATTAAAAAAATAAAACTAGATAATAAAAAATATAATATAATACTAGACTTCAAACTAAAATTAAATAGAAAAATAATATTAATATATTTAGTATAAAAATAAAATATTTGATTATAAATAAAATTAACAGCTATACAGCTTTTTATTATTTAATTATAGCTAAAACTAAGCAGCTGGTTCAGTATTATATAATATTATAAGAGTAGAATATATTAATAAATAATATACCGACTATACTATTAATTATAATAATATACTAGCTGTATATATAATTTTAAAATTAATACTATTTTTTATTTATAGAAATAACATCTATATATTAGTATTAGACTTCTAAGCCCCTAAATATTCAGAATATTAATAAAATATATTAGTTTATGTTTCGGCTATTAATAGAATGCATAAAATACTATAGTAAATAGTATAAAACTATATTGGCCCCCGCAATTTTACTCGCTTTAACAAAGGGCTGCAGTTGAAGTATGCAAGGAATTAAGCGAGTAAGCCAAAGGGCTGCGACAGCAATAGCAGCAGTATTAGTATTACTAAAAAAATATTATTATTTAGAAAAATATAAATTTAAAAAAATAGCTGCGGCTATAAACTATATTTATATATATTTATATATTTAAATTATTAGCTATTTATTAATCTTTTAGTACTATAATCCAGATTAGTATAAAATTATAATAAAAATATATATTATTTTATATAATAATAGTATTTACTTAATTATTATTTATATAATTAAATAATATTAACTAGCTGTATAATATTAATTTAATATATAATAATTAGTTTTTATATATAATATAATAAAATAACTTAATTTAAGAATTTTAACAGTTTATAAAATAAATATTTATAAAGTAAATATTTATAAAATAAATATTTTTTTAAAAATAAATAAATAATAATAATAGTAGAATATAAAAAATATTAAATAATAAATATTTTAATATTTATATAATACCTACAGCTGGTATTTATTTATATTAATTAACTAATTTATATACAGCTGGTTGCTTCTATTATAACAATACGTATAATATATATATATTTCTGATTAGAAATATATATAACAGTCCGAGCCTGCGCGGCACCCCGAGCAAAGCAAGGGCCCAAGGCTTGTAATTAAATAATAAAAAATTATATAATTATTAATTTTTTTTATAACTAGATATTTTATTTTTATATTAAATATATTAATATTATCTTTTTATTTAATCTTAGTTTAATATTATATAATACTTTTTATTATTTAATTTTATTTTTTAATATATTTTTTAATATTATCTAATCTTAATATTTTTAAGCTTACTATTAGATAGTTATATAATATATAAAAAACTATTCTAAAATAAAATTATGTCAGACTAAAGGGTTACCTAGGTATTAAAACCCCAAGTCCTAGTCTTCTTAATTTAGTTTTCTAAATAAAAGCTATTATTCTAGCCTGTTTTATTTATTCTATTCCTATATTTTTACTTCTATTTATTAAATATTTCTAGTTCCCTATTTAAAAAATTAGTAAACAAAAAAAATAGTTTAAATAGTCTAATATTTTTTATTATTTTTATTTAGTTTAGTTTAGTTTAGTTTAGTTTTATTAATTAGAATTATATATTAAATTTATTATTCTATTTATTTTTTTATTTATCTAATCTT